>NW_027456955.1:0-96918 GCF_040206685.1 Ascaphus truei
TTGCACATTGTATATCCCTGCGGCTGTTTGTAGGGTTGGAAAGTTTGCACATTGTATATCCCTGCGGCTGTTTGTGGGGTTGGAAAGTTTGCACATTGTATATCCCTGCGGCTGTTTGTGGGGTTGGAAGGTTTGCACATTGTATATCCCTGCGGCTGTTTGTGGGGTTGGAAAGTTTGCACATTGTATATCCCTGCGGCTGTTTGTAGGGTTGGAAAGTTTGCACATTGTATATCCCTGCGGCTGTTTGTGAGGTTGGAACACACATTGTATATCCCTGCGGCTGTTTGTGGGGTTGGAAAGTTTGCACATTGTATATCCCTGCGGCTGTTTGTGAGGTTGGAAAGTTTGCACATTGTATATCCCTGCGGCTGTTTGTGGGGTTGGAAAGTTTGCACATTGTATATCCCTGCGGCTGTTTGTGGGGTTGGAAAGTTTGCACATTGTATATCCCTGCGGCTGTTTGTAGGGTTGGAAAGTTTGCACATTGTATATCCCTGCGGCTGTTTGTGGGGTTGGAAAGTTTGCACATTGTATATCCCTGCGGCTGTTTGTGGGTTGGAAAGTTTGCACATTGTATATCCCTGCGGCTGTTTGTAGGGTTGGAAAGTTTGCACATTGTATATCCCTGCGGCTGTTTGTGAGGTTGGAACACACATTGTATATCCCTGCGGCTGTTTGTGGGGTTGGAAAGTTTGCACATTGTATATTCCTGCGGCTGTTTGTGGGGTTGGAAAGTTTGCACATTGTATATCCCTGCGGCTGTTTGTGAGGTTGGAAAGTTTGCACATTGTATATCCCTGCGGCTGTTTGTGGGGTTGGAAAGTTTGCACATTGTATATCCCTGCGGCTGTTTGTGAGGTTGGAAAGTTTGCACATTGTATATCCCTGCGGCTGTTTGTGGGGTTGGAAAGTTTGCACATTGTATATCCCTGCGGCTGTTTGTAGGGTTGGAAAGTTTGCACATTGTATATCCCTGCGGCTGTTTGTGGGGTTGGAAAGTTTGCACATTGTATATCCCTGCGGCTGTTTGTGGGGTTGGAAAGTTTGCACATTGTATATCCCTGCGGCTGTTTGTGGGGTTGGAAAGTTTGCACATTGTATATCCCTGCGGCTGTTTGTGGGGTTGGAAAGTTTGCACATTGTATATCCCTGCGGCTGTTTGTGGGGTTGGAAAGTTTGCACATTGTATATCCCTGCGACTGTTTGTGGGGTTGGAAAGTTTGCACATTGTATATCCCTGCGGCTGTTTGTGGGTTGGAAAGTTTGCACATTGTATATCCCTGCGGCTGTTTGTGGGGTTGGAAAGTTTGCACATTGTATATCCCTGCGGCTGTTTGTGGGGTTGGAAGTTTGCACATTGTATATCCCTGCGGCTGTTTGTGGGGTTGGAAAGTTTGCACATTGTATATCCCTGCGGCTGTTTGTGGGGTTGGAAAGTTTGCACATTGTATATCCCTGCGGCTGTTTGTGGGGTTGGAAAGTTTGCACATTGTATATCCCTGCGGCTGTTTGTAGGGTTGGAAAGTTTGCACATTGTATATCCCTGCGGCTGTTTGTAGGGTTGGAAAGTTTGCACATTGTATATCCCTGCGGCTGTTTGTAGGGTTGGAAAGTTTGCACATTGTATATCCCTGCGGCTGTTTGTGGGTTGGAAAGTTTGCACATTGTATATCCCTGCGGCTGTTTGTGGGGTTGGAAAGTTTGCACATTGTATATCCCTGCGGCTGTTTGTAGGGTTGGAAAGTTTGCACATTGTATATCCCTGCGGCTGTTTGTGGGGTTGGAAAGTTTGCACATTGTATATCCCTGCGGCTGTTTGTGGGGTTGGAAAGTTTGCACATTGTATATCCCTGCGGCTGTTTGTGGGGTTGGAAAGTTTGCACATTGTATATCCCTGCGGCTGTTTGTGGGGTTGGAAAGTTTGCACATTGTATATCCCTGCGGCTGTTTGTGGGGTTGGAAAGTTTGCACATTGTATATCCCTGCGACTGTTTGTGGGGTTGGAAAGTTTGCATTGTATATCCCTGCGGCTGTTTGTGGGGTTGGAAAGTTTGCACATTGTATATCCCTGCGGCTGTTTGTGAGGTTGGAAAGTTTGCACATTGTATATCCCTGCGGCTGTTTGTAGGGTTGGAAAGTTTGCACATTGTATATCCCTGCGGCTGTTTGTAGGGTTGGAAAGTTTGCACATTGTATATCCCTGCGGCTGTTTGTAGGGTTGGAAAGTTTGCACATTGTATATCCCTGCGGCTGTTTGTGGGGTTGGAAAGTTTGCACATTGTATATCCCTGCGGCTGTTTGTGGGGTTGGAAAGTTTGCACATTGTATATCCCTGCGACTGTTTGTGGGTTGGAAAGTTTGCACATTGTATATCCCTGCGGTTGTTTGTGGGGTTGGAAAGTTTGCACATTGTATATCCCTGCGACTGTTTGTGGGGTTGGAAAGTTTGCACATTGTATATCCCTGCGGCTGTTTGTAGGGTTGGAAAGTTTGCACATTGTATATCCCTGCGGCTGTTTGTGGGGTTGGAAAGTTTGCACATTGTATATCCCTGCGGCTGTTTGTAGGGCTGAAAGTTTGCACATTGTATATCCCTGCGACTGTTTGTGGGGTTGGAAAGTTTGCACATTGTATATCCCTGCGGCTGTTTGTGGGGTTGGAAAGTTTGCACATTGTATATCCCTGCGGCTGTTTGTGAGGTTGGAAAGTTTGCACATTGTATATCCCTGCGGCTGTTTGTAGGGTTGGAAAGTTTGCACATTGTATATCCCTGCGGCTGTTTGTGGGGTTGGAAAGTTTGCACATTGTATATCCCTGCGGCTGTTTGTAGGGTTGGAAAGTTTGCACATTGTATATCCCTGCGGCTGTTTGTAGGGTTGGAAAGTTTGCACATTGTATATCCCTGCGGCTGTTTGTGGGGTTGGAAAGTTTGCACATTGTATATCCCTGCGGCTGTTTGTAGGGTTGGAAAGTTTGCACATTGTATATCCCTGCGGCTGTTTGTGAGGTTGGAAAGTTTGCACATTGTATATCCCTGCGGCTGTTTGTGGGTTGGAAAGTTTGCACATTGTATATCCCTGCGGCTGTTTGTAGGGTTGGAAAGTTTGCACATTGTATATCCCTGCGGTTTTTTGTGGGTTGGAAAGTTTGCACATTGTATATCCCTGCGACTGTTTGTGGGGTTGGAAAGTTTGCACATTGTATATCCCTGCGGCTGTTTGTAGGGTTGGAAAGTTTGCACATTGTATATCCCTGCGGCTGTTTGTGGGGTTGGAAAGTTTGCACATTGTATATCCCTGCGGCTGTTTGTGGGGTTGGAAAGTTTGCACATTGTATATCCCTGCGGCTGTTTGTGGGGTTGGAAAGTTTGCACATTGTATATCCCTGCGGCTGTTTGTAGGGTTGGAAAGTTTGCACATTGTATAGCCCTGCGGCTGTTTGTGGGGTTGGAAAGTTTGCACATTGTATATCCCTGCGGCTGTTTGTGGGGTTGGAAAGTTTGCACATTGTATATCCCTGCGGCTGTTTGTGAGGTTGGAAAGTTTGCACATTGTATATCCCTGCGGCTGTTTGTGGGGTTGGAAAGTTTGCACATTGTATATCCCTGCGGCTGTTTGTGGGGTTGGAAAGTTTGCACATTGTATATCCCTGCGGCTGTTTGTAGGGTTGGAAAGTTTGCACATTGTATATCCCTGCGGCTGTTTGTGAGGTTGGAAAGTTTGCACATTGTATATCCCTGCGGCTGTTTGTGGGGTTGGAAAGTTTGCACATTGTATATCCCTGCGACTGTTTGTGGGGTTGGAAAGTTTGCACATTGTATATCCCTGCGGCTGTTTGTGGGGTTGGAAAGTTTGCACATTGTATATCCCTGCGACTGTTTGTGGGGTTGGAAAGTTTGCACATTGTATATCCCTGCGGCTGTTTGTAGGGTTGGAAAGTTTGCACATTGTATATCCCTGCGGCTGTTTGTGGGGTTGGAAAGTTTGCACATTGTATATCCCTGCGGCTGTTTGTGGGGTTGGAAAGTTTGCACATTGTATATCCCTGCGACTGTTTGTGGGGTTGGAAAGTTTGCACATTGTATATCCCTGCGGCTGTTTGTAGGGTTGGAAAGTTTGCACATTGTATATCCCTGCGGCTGTTTGTGGGGTTGGAAAGTTTGCACATTGTATATCCCTGCGGCTGTTTGTGGGGTTGGAAAGTTTGCACATTGTATATCCCTGCGGCTGTTTGTAGGGTTGGAAAGTTTGCGCATTGTATATCCCTGCGGCTGTTTGTAGGGTTGGAAAGTTTGCACATTGTATATCCCTGCGGCTGTTTGTGAGGTTGGAAAGTTTGCACATTGTATATCCCTGCGGCTGTTTGTGGGGTTGGAAAGTTTGCACATTGTATATCCCTGCGGCTGTTTGTGGGTTGGAAAGTTTGCACATTGTATATCCCTGCGGCTGTTTGTAGGGTTGGAAAGTTTGCACATTGTATATCCCTGCGGCTGTTTGTGGGGTTGGAAAGTTTGCACATTGTATATCCCTGCGGCTGTTTGTGGGTTGGAAGGTTTGCACATTGTATATCCCTGCGGCTGTTTGTGGGGTTGGAAAGTTTGCACATTGTATATCCCTGCGGCTGTTTGTAGGGTTGGAAAGTTTGCACATTGTATATCCCTGCGGCTGTTTGTGAGGTTGGAACACACATTGTATATCCCTGCGGCTGTTTGTGGGGTTGGAAAGTTTGCACATTGTATATCCCTGCGGCTGTTTGTGAGGTTGGAAAGTTTGCACATTGTATATCCCTGCGGCTGTTTGTGGGGTTGGAAAGTTTGCACATTGTATATCCCTGCGGCTGTTTGTGGGGTTGGAAAGTTTGCACATTGTATATCCCTGCGGCTGTTTGTAGGGTTGGAAAGTTTGCACATTGTATATCCCTGCGGCTGTTTGTGGGGTTGGAAAGTTTGCACATTGTATATCCCTGCGGCTGTTTGTGGGGTTGGAAAGTTTGCACATTGTATATCCCTGCGGCTGTTTGTAGGGGTTGGAAAGTTTGCACATTGTATATCCCTGCGGCTGTTTGTGAGGTTGGAACACACATTGTATATCCCTGCGGCTGTTTGTGGGGTTGGAAAGTTTGCACATTGTATATTCCTGCGGCTGTTTGTGGGTTGGAAAGTTTGCACATTGTATATCCCTGCGGCTGTTTGTGGGGTTGGAAAGTTTGCACATTGTATATCCCTGCGGCTGTTTGTAGGGTTGGAAAGTTTGCACATTGTACTGTATATCCCTGCGGCTGTTTGAGGTTGGAAAGTTTGCACATTGTATATCCCTGCGGCTGTTTGTGGGGTTGGAAAGTTTGCACATTGTATATCCCTGCGGCTGTTTGTAGGGTTGGAAAGTTTGCACATTGTATATCCCTGCGGCTGTTTGTAGGGTTGGAAAGTTTGCACATTGTATATCCCTGCGGCTGTTTGTAGGGTTGGAAAGTTTGCACATTGTATATCCCTGCGGCTGTTTGTGAGGTTGGAACACACATTGTATATCCCTGCGGCTGTTTGTGGGGTTGGAAAGTTTGCACATTGTAGATCCCTGCGGCTGTTTGTGGGGTTGGAAAGTTTGCACATTGTATATCCCTGCGGCTGTTTGTGGGGTTGGAAAGTTTGCACATTGTATATCCCTGCGGCTGTTTGTGGGGTTGGAAAGTTTGCACATTGTATATCCCTGCGGCTGTTTGTGGGGTTGGAAAGTTTGCACATTGTATATCCCTGCGGCTGTTTGTAGGGTTGGAAAGTTTGCACATTGTATATCCCTGCGGCTGTTTGTGGGGTTGGAAAGTTTGCACATTGTATATCCCTGCGGCTGTTTGTTGGGTTGGAAAGTTTGCACATTGTATATCCCTGCGGCTGTTTGTAGGGTTGGAAAGTTTGCACATTGTATATCCCTGCGGCTGTTTGTGGGGTTGGAAAGTTTGCACATTGTATATCCCTGCGGCTGTTTGTTGGGTTGGAAAGTTTGCACATTGTATATCCCTGCGGCTGTTTGTAGGGTTGGAAAGTTTGCACATTGTATATCCCTGCGGCTGTTTGTGGGGTTGGAAAGTTTGCACAATGTATATCCCTGCGGCTGTTTGTGGGGTTGGAAAGTTTGCACATTGTATATCCCTGCGGCTGTTTGTGGGGTTGGAAAGTTTGCACATTGTATATCCCTGCGGCTGTTTGTGGGGTTGGAAAGTTTGCACATTGTATATCCCTGCGGCTGTTTGTGGGGTTGGAAAGTTTGCACATTGTATATCCCTGCGGCTGTTTGTAGGGTTGGAAAGTTTGCACATTGTATATCCCTGCGGCTGTTTGTAGGGTTGGAAAGTTTGCACATTGTATATCCCTGCGGCTGTTTGTGAGGTTGGAAAGTTTGCACATTGTATATCCCTGCGGCTGTTTGTGGGGTTGGAAAGTTTGCACATTGTATATCCCTGCGGCTGTTTGTGGGGTTGGAAAGTTTGCACATTGTATATCCCTGCGGCTGTTTGTGAGGTTGGAAAGTTTGCACATTGTATATCCCTGCGGCTGTTTGTGGGGTTGGAAAGTTTGCACATTGTATATCCCTGCGGCTGTTTGTAGGGTTGGAAAGTTTGCACATTGTATATCCCTGCGGCTGTTTGTAGGGTTGGAAAGTTTGCACATTGTATATCCCTGCGGCTGTTTGTGAGGTTGGAAAGTTTGCACATTGTATATCCCTGCGGCTGTTTGTGGGGTTGGAAAGTTTGCACATTGTATATCCCTGCGGCTGTTTGTAGGGTTGGAAAGTTTGCACATTGTATATCCCTGCGGCTGTTTGTAGGGTTGGAAAGTTTGCACATTGTATATCCCTGCGGCTGTTTGTGGGGTTGGAAAGTTTGCACATTGTATATCCCTGCGGCTGTTTGTGGGGTTGGAAAGTTTGCACATTGTATATCCCTGCGGCTGTTTGTAGGGGTTGGAAAGTTTGCACATTGTATATCCCTGCGGCTGTTTGTAGGGTTGGAAAGTTTGCACATTGTATATCCCTGCGGCTGTTTGTGAGGTTGGAAAGTTTGCACATTGTATATCCCTGCGGCTGTTTGTGGGGTTGGAAAGTTTGCACATTGTATATCCCTGCGGCTGTTTGTGGGGTTGGAAAGTTTGCACATTGTATATCCCTGCGGCTGTTTGTGAGGTTGGAAAGTTTGCACATTGTATATCCCTGCGGCTGTTTGTAGGGTTGGAAAGTTTGCACATTGTATATCCCTGCGGCTGTTTGTGGGTTGGAAAGTTTGCACATTGTATATCCCTGCGGCTGTTTGTGGAGGTTGGAAAGTTTGCACATTGTATATCCCTGCGGCTGTTTGTGGGGTTGGAAAGTTTGCACATTGTATATCCCTGCGGCTGTTTGTAGGGTTGGAAAGTTTGCACATTGTATATCCCTGCGGCTGTTTGTGAGGTTGGAAAGTTTGCACATTGTATATCCCTGCGGCTGTTTGTGGGGTTGGAAAGTTTGCACATTGTATATCCCTGCGGCTGTTTGTGAGGTTGGAAAGTTTGCACATTGTATATCCCTGCGGCTGTTTGTGGGGTTGGAAAGTTTGCACATTGTATATCCCTGCGGCTGTTTGTGAGGTTGGAAAGTTTGCACATTGTATATCCCTGCGGCTGTTTGTGGGGTTGGAAAGTTTGCACATTGTATATCCCTGCGGCTGTTTGTAGGGTTGGAAAGTTTGCACATTGTATATCCCTGCGGCTGTTTGTGGGTTGGAAAGTTTGCACATTGTATATCCCTGCGGCTGTTTGTGGGGTTGGAAAGTTTGCACATTGTATATCCCTGCGGCTGTTTGTGGGGTTGGAAAGTTTGCACATTGTATATCCCTGCGGCTGTTTGTGGGGTTGGAAAGTTTGCACATTGTATATCCCTGCGGCTGTTTGTGGGGTTGGAAAGTTTGCACATTGTATATCCCTGCGACTGTTTGTGGGGTTGGAAAGTTTGCACATTGTATATCCCTGCGGCTGTTTGTGGGTTGGAAAGTTTGCACATTGTATATCCCTGCGGCTGTTTGTGGGGTTGGAAAGTTTGCACATTGTATATCCCTGCGGCTGTTTGTGGGGTTGGAAAGTTTGCACATTGTATATCCCTGCGGCTGTTTGTGGGGTTGGAAAGTTTGCACATTGTATATCCCTGCGGCTGTTTGTGGGGTTGGAAAGTTTGCACATTGTATATCCCTGCGGCTGTTTGTGGGGTTGGAAAGTTTGCACATTGTATATCCCTGCGGCTGTTTGTAGGGTTGGAAAGTTTGCACATTGTATATCCCTGCGGCTGTTTGTAGGGTTGGAAAGTTTGCACATTGTATATCCCTGCGGCTGTTTGTAGGGTTGGAAAGTTTGCACATTGTATATCCCTGCGGCTGTTTGTGGGGTTGGAAAGTTTGCACATTGTATATCCCTGCGGCTGTTTGTGGGGTTGGAAAGTTTGCACATTGTATATCCCTGCGGCTGTTTGTAGGGTTGGAAAGTTTGCACATTGTATATCCCTGCGGCTGTTTGTGGGGTTGGAAAGTTTGCACATTGTATATCCCTGCGGCTGTTTGTGGGGTTGGAAAGTTTGCACATTGTATATCCCTGCGGCTGTTTGTGGGGTTGGAAAGTTTGCACATTGTATATCCCTGCGGCTGTTTGTGGGGTTGGAAAGTTTGCACATTGTATATCCCTGCGGCTGTTTGTGGGGTTGGAAAGTTTGCACATTGTATATCCCTGCGGCTGTTTGTGGGGTTGGAAAGTTTGCATTGTATATCCCTGCGGCTGTTTGTGGGGTTGGAAAGTTTGCACATTGTATATCCCTGCGGCTGTTTGTGAGGTTGGAAAGTTTGCACATTGTATATCCCTGCGGCTGTTTGTAGGGTTGGAAAGTTTGCACATTGTATATCCCTGCGGCTGTTTGTAGGGTTGGAAAGTTTGCACATTGTATATCCCTGCGGCTGTTTGTAGGGTTGGAAAGTTTGCACATTGTATATCCCTGCGGCTGTTTGTGGGTTGGAAAGTTTGCACATTGTATATCCCTGCGGCTGTTTGTGGGGTTGGAAAGTTTGCACATTGTATATCCCTGCGACTGTTTGTGGGGTTGGAAAGTTTGCACATTGTATATCCCTGCGGTTGTTTGTGGGGTTGGAAAGTTTGCACATTGTATATCCCTGCGACTGTTTGTGGGGTTGGAAAGTTTGCACATTGTATATCCCTGCGGCTGTTTGTAGGGTTGGAAAGTTTGCACATTGTATATCCCTGCGGCTGTTTGTGGGGTTGGAAAGTTTGCACATTGTATATCCCTGCGGCTGTTTGTAGGGTTGGAAAGTTTGCACATTGTATATCCCTGCGACTGTTTGTGGGGTTGGAAAGTTTGCACATTGTATATCCCTGCGGCTGTTTGTGGGGTTGGAAAGTTTGCACATTGTATATCCCTGCGGCTGTTTGTGAGGTTGGAAAGTTTGCACATTGTATATCCCTGCGGCTGTTTGTAGGGTTGGAAAGTTTGCACATTGTATATCCCTGCGGCTGTTTGTGGGGTTGGAAAGTTTGCACATTGTATATCCCTGCGGCTGTTTGTAGGTTGGAAAGTTTGCACATTGTATATCCCTGCGGCTGTTTGTAGGGTTGGAAAGTTTGCACATTGTATATCCCTGCGGCTGTTTGTGGGGTTGGAAAGTTTGCACATTGTATATCCCTGCGGCTGTTTGTAGGGTTGGAAAGTTTGCACATTGTATATCCCTGCGGCTGTTTGTGAGGTTGGAAAGTTTGCACATTGTATATCCCTGCGGCTGTTTGTGGGGTTGGAAAGTTTGCACATTGTATATCCCTGCGGCTGTTTGTAGGGTTGGAAAGTTTGCACATTGTATATCCCTGCGGTTTTTTGTGGGTTGGAAAGTTTGCACATTGTATATCCCTGCGACTGTTTGTGGGGTTGGAAAGTTTGCACATTGTATATCCCTGCGGCTGTTTGTAGGGTTGGAAAGTTTGCACATTGTATATCCCTGCGACTGTTTGTGGGGTTGGAAAGTTTGCACATTGTATATCCCTGCGGCTGTTTGTGGGGTTGGAAAGTTTGCACATTGTATATCCCTGCGGCTGTTTGTGAGGTTGGAAAGTTTGCACATTGTATATCCCTGCGGCTGTTTGTAGGGTTGGAAAGTTTGCACATTGTATATCCCTGCGGCTGTTTGTGGGGTTGGAAAGTTTGCACATTGTATATCCCTGCGGCTGTTTGTAGGGTTGGAAAGTTTGCACATTGTATATCCCTGCGGCTGTTTGTAGGGTTGGAAAGTTTGCACATTGTATATCCCTGCGGCTGTTTGTGGGGTTGGAAAGTTTGCACATTGTATATCCCTGCGGCTGTTTGTAGGGTTGGAAAGTTTGCACATTGTATATCCCTGCGGCTGTTTGTGAGGTTGGAAAGTTTGCACATTGTATATCCCTGCGGCTGTTTGTGGGTTGGAAAGTTTGCACATTGTATATCCCTGCGGCTGTTTGTAGGGTTGGAAAGTTTGCACATTGTATATCCCTGCGGTTTTTTGTGGGGTTGGAAAGTTTGCACATTGTATATCCCTGCGACTGTTTGTGGGGTTGGAAAGTTTGCACATTGTATATCCCTGCGGCTGTTTGTAGGGTTGGAAAGTTTGCACATTGTATATCCCTGCGGCTGTTTGTGGGGTTGGAAAGTTTGCACATTGTATATCCCTGCGGCTGTTTGTGGGGTTGGAAAGTTTGCACATTGTATATCCCTGCGGCTGTTTGTGGGGTTGGAAAGTTTGCACATTGTATATCCCTGCGGCTGTTTGTAGGGGTTGGAAAGTTTGCACATTGTATAGCCCTGCGGCTGTTTGTGGGGTTGGAAAGTTTGCACATTGTATATCCCTGCGGCTGTTTGTGGGGTTGGAAAGTTTGCACATTGTATATCCCTGCGGCTGTTTGTGAGGTTGGAAAGTTTGCACATTGTATATCCCTGCGGCTGTTTGTGGGGTTGGAAAGTTTGCACATTGTATATCCCTGCGGCTGTTTGTGGGGTTGGAAAGTTTGCACATTGTATATCCCTGCGGCTGTTTGTAGGGTTGGAAAGTTTGCACATTGTATATCCCTGCGGCTGTTTGTGAGGTTGGAAAGTTTGCACATTGTATATCCCTGCGGCTGTTTGTGGGGTTGGAAAGTTTGCACATTGTATATCCCTGCGACTGTTTGTGGGGTTGGAAAGTTTGCACATTGTATATCCCTGCGGCTGTTTGTGGGGTTGGAAAGTTTGCACATTGTATATCCCTGCGGCTGTTTGTAGGGTTGGAAAGTTTGCACATTGTATATCCCTGCGGCTGTTTGTGAGGTTGAAAGTTTGCACATTGTATATCCCTGCGGCTGTTTGTGGGGTTGGAAAGTTTGCACATTGTATATCCCTGCGACTGTTTGTGGGGTTGGAAAGTTTGCACATTGTATATCCCTGCGGCTGTTTGTGGGGTTGGAAAGTTTGCACATTGTATATCCCTGCGACTGTTTGTGGGGTTGGAAAGTTTGCACATTGTATATCCCTGCGGCTGTTTGTAGGGTTGGAAAGTTTGCACATTGTATATCCCTGCGGCTGTTTGTGGGGTTGGAAAGTTTGCACATTGTATATCCCTGCGGCTGTTTGTGGGGTTGGAAAGTTTGCACATTGTATATCCCTGCGACTGTTTGTGGGGTTGGAAAGTTTGCACATTGTATATCCCTGCGGCTGTTTGTAGGGTTGGAAAGTTTGCACATTGTATATCCCTGCGGCTGTTTGTGGGGTTGGAAAGTTTGCACATTGTATATCCCTGCGGCTGTTTGTGGGGTTGGAAAGTTTGCACATTGTATATCCCTGCGGCTGTTTGTAGGGTTGGAAAGTTTGCGCATTGTATATCCCTGCGGCTGTTTGTAGGGTTGGAAAGTTTGCACATTGTATATCCCTGCGGCTGTTTGTGAGGTTGGAAAGTTTGCACATTGTATATCCCTGCGGCTGTTTGTGGGGTTGGAAAGTTTGCACATTGTATATCCCTGCGGCTGTTTGTGGGGTTGGAAAGTTTGCACATTGTATATCCCTGCGGCTGTTTGTAGGGTTGGAAAGTTTGCACATTGTATATCCCTGCGGCTGTTTGTGGGGTTGGAAAGTTTGCACATTGTATATCCCTGCGGCTGTTTGTGGGGTTGGAAGGTTTGCACATTGTATATCCCTGCGGCTGTTTGTGGGGTTGGAAAGTTTGCACATTGTATATCCCTGCGGCTGTTTGTAGGGTTGGAAAGTTTGCACATTGTATATCCCTGCGGCTGTTTGTGAGGTTGGAACACACATTGTATATCCCTGCGGCTGTTTGTGGGGTTGGAAAGTTTGCACATTGTATATCCCTGCGGCTGTTTGTGAGGTTGGAAAGTTTGCACATTGTATATCCCTGCGGCTGTTTGTGGGGTTGGAAAGTTTGCACATTGTATATCCCTGCGGCTGTTTGTGGGGTTGGAAAGTTTGCACATTGTATATCCCTGCGGCTGTTTGTAGGGTTGGAAAGTTTGCACATTGTATATCCCTGCGGCTGTTTGTGGGGTTGGAAAGTTTGCACATTGTATATCCCTGCGGCTGTTTGTGGGGTTGGAAAGTTTGCACATTGTATATCCCTGCGGCTGTTTGTAGGGTTGGAAAGTTTGCACATTGTATATCCCTGCGGCTGTTTGTGAGGTTGGAACACACATTGTATATCCCTGCGGCTGTTTGTGGGGTTGGAAAGTTTGCACATTGTATATTCCTGCGGCTGTTTGTGGGGTTGGAAAGTTTGCACATTGTATATCCCTGCGGCTGTTTGTGAGGTTGGAAAGTTTGCACATTGTATATCCCTGCGGCTGTTTGTGGGGTTGGAAAGTTTGCACATTGTATATCCCTGCGGCTGTTTGTGAGGTTGGAAAGTTTGCACATTGTATATCCCTGCGGCTGTTTGTGGGGTTGGAAAGTTTGCACATTGTATATCCCTGCGGCTGTTTGTAGGGTTGGAAAGTTTGCATTTGTATATCCCTGCGGCTGTTTGTGGGGTTGGAAAGTTTGCACATTGTATATCCCTGCGGCTGTTTGTGGGGTTGGAAAGTTTGCACATTGTATATCCCTGCGGCTGTTTGTGGGGTTGGAAAGTTTGCACATTGTATATCCCTGCGGCTGTTTGTGGGGTTGGAAAGTTTGCACATTGTATATCCCTGCGGCTGTTTGTGGGGTTGGAAAGTTTGCACATTGTATATCCCTGCGACTGTTTGTGGGGTTGGAAAGTTTGCACATTGTATATCCCTGCGGCTGTTTGTGGGGTTGGAAATTTGCACATTGTATATCCCTGCGGCTGTTTGTGGGGTTGGAAAGTTTGCACATTGTATATCCCTGCGGCTGTTTGTGGGGTTGGAAAGTTTGCACATTGTATATCCCTGCGGCTGTTTGTGGGGTTGGAAAGTTTGCACATTGTATATCCCTGCGGCTGTTTGTGGGGTTGGAAAGTTTGCACATTGTATATCCCTGCGGCTGTTTGTGGGGTTGGAAAGTTTGCACATTGTATATCCCTGCGGCTGTTTGTAGGGTTGGAAAGTTTGCACATTGTATATCCCTGCGGCTGTTTGTAGGGTTGGAAAGTTTGCACATTGTATATCCCTGCGGCTGTTTGTAGGGTTGGAAAGTTTGCACATTGTATATCCCTGCGGCTGTTTGTGGGGTTGGAAAGTTTGCACATTGTATATCCCTGCGGCTGTTTGTGGGGTTGGAAAGTTTGCACATTGTATATCCCTGCGGCTGTTTGTAGGGTTGGAAAGTTTGCACATTGTATATCCCTGCGGCTGTTTGTGGGGTTGGAAAGTTTGCACATTGTATATCCCTGCGGCTGTTTGTGGGGTTGGAAAGTTTGCACATTGTATATCCCTGCGGCTGTTTGTGGGGTTGGAAAGTTTGCACATTGTATATCCCTGCGGCTGTTTGTGGGGTTGGAAAGTTTGCACATTGTATATCCCTGCGGCTGTTTGTGGGGTTGGAAAGTTTGCACATTGTATATCCCTGCGACTGTTTGTGGGGTTGGAAAGTTTGCATTGTATATCCCTGCGGCTGTTTGTGGGGTTGGAAAGTTTGCACATTGTATATCCCTGCGGCTGTTTGTGAGGTTGGAAAGTTTGCACATTGTATATCCCTGCGGCTGTTTGTAGGGTTGGAAAGTTTGCACATTGTATATCCCTGCGGCTGTTTGTAGGGTTGGAAAGTTTGCACATTGTATATCCCTGCGGCTGTTTGTAGGGTTGGAAAGTTTGCACATTGTATATCCCTGCGGCTGTTTGTGGGGTTGGAAAGTTTGCACATTGTATATCCCTGCGGCTGTTTGTGGGGTTGGAAAGTTTGCACATTGTATATCCCTGCGACTGTTTGTGGGGTTGGAAAGTTTGCACATTGTATATCCCTGCGGTTGTTTGTGGGTTGGAAAGTTTGCACATTGTATATCCCTGCGACTGTTTGTGGGGTTGGAAAGTTTGCACATTGTATATCCCTGCGGCTGTTTGTAGGGTTGGAAAGTTTGCACATTGTATATCCCTGCGGCTGTTTGTGGGGTTGGAAAGTTTGCACATTGTATATCCCTGCGGCTGTTTGTAGGGTTGGAAAGTTTGCACATTGTATATCCCTGCGACTGTTTGTGGGGTTGGAAAGTTTGCACATTGTATATCCCTGCGGCTGTTTGTGGGGTTGGAAAGTTTGCACATTGTATATCCCTGCGGCTGTTTGTGAGGTTGGAAAGTTTGCACATTGTATATCCCTGCGGCTGTTTGTAGGGTTGGAAAGTTTGCACATTGTATATCCCTGCGGCTGTTTGTGGGGTTGGAAAGTTTGCACATTGTATATCCCTGCGGCTGTTTGTAGGGTTGGAAAGTTTGCACATTGTATATCCCTGCGGCTGTTTGTAGGGTTGGAAAGTTTGCACATTGTATATCCTGCGGCTGTTTGTGGGGTTGGAAAGTTTGCACATTGTATATCCCTGCGGCTGTTTGTAGGGTTGGAAAGTTTGCACATTGTATATCCCTGCGGCTGTTTGTGAGGTTGGAAAGTTTGCACATTGTATATCCCTGCGGCTGTTTGTGGGGTTGGAAAGTTTGCACATTGTATATCCCTGCGGCTGTTTGTAGGGTTGGAAAGTTTGCACATTGTATATCCCTGCGGTTTTTTGTGGGGTTGGAAAGTTTGCACATTGTATATCCCTGCGACTGTTTGTGGGGTTGGAAAGTTTGCACATTGTATATCCCTGCGGCTGTTTGTAGGGTTGGAAAGTTTGCACATTGTATATCCCTGCGGCTGTTTGTGGGGTTGGAAAGTTTGCACATTGTATATCCCTGCGGCTGTTTGTGGGGTTGGAAAGTTTGCACATTGTATATCCCTGCGGCTGTTTGTGGGGTTGGAAAGTTTGCACATTGTATATCCCTGCGGCTGTTTGTAGGGTTGGAAAGTTTGCACATTGTATAGCCCTGCGGCTGTTTGTGGGGTTGGAAAGTTTGCACATTGTATATCCCTGCGGCTGTTTGTGGGGTTGGAAAGTTTGCACATTGTATATCCCTGCGGCTGTTTGTGAGGTTGGAAAGTTTGCACATTGTATATCCCTGCGGCTGTTTGTGGGGTTGGAAAGTTTGCACATTGTATATCCCTGCGGCTGTTTGTGGGGTTGGAAAGTTTGCACATTGTATATCCCTGCGGCTGTTTGTAGGGTTGGAAAGTTTGCACATTGTATATCCCTGCGGCTGTTGTGAGGTTGGAAAGTTTGCACATTGTATATCCCTGCGGCTGTTTGTGGGGTTGGAAAGTTTGCACATTGTATATCCCTGCGACTGTTTGTGGGGTTGGAAAGTTGCACATTGTATATCCCTGCGGCTGTTTGTGGGGTTGGAAAGTTTGCACATTGTATATCCCTGCGACTGTTTGTGGGGTTGGAAAGTTTGCACATTGTATATCCCTGCGGCTGTTTGTAGGGTTGGAAAGTTTGCACATTGTATATCCCTGCGGCTGTTTGTGGGGTTGGAAAGTTTGCACATTGTATATCCCTGCGGCTGTTTGTGGGGTTGGAAAGTTTGCACATTGTATATCCCTGCGACTGTTTGTGGGGTTGGAAAGTTTGCACATTGTATATCCCTGCGGCTGTTTGTAGGGTTGGAAAGTTTGCACATTGTATATCCCTGCGGCTGTTTGTGGGGTTGGAAAGTTTGCACATTGTATATCCCTGCGGCTGTTTGTGGAGTTGGAAAGTTTGCACATTGTATATCCCTGCGGCTGTTTGTAGGGTTGGAAAGTTTGCGCATTGTATATCCCTGCGGCTGTTTGTAGGGTTGGAAAGTTTGCACATTGTATATCCCTGCGGCTGTTTGTGAGGTTGGAAAGTTTGCACATTGTATATCCCTGCGGCTGTTTGTGGGGTTGGAAAGTTTGCACATTGTATATCCCTGCGGCTGTTTGTGGGGTTGGAAAGTTTGCACATTGTATATCCCTGCGGCTGTTTGTAGGGTTGGAAAGTTTGCACATTGTATATCCCTGCGGCTGTTTGTGGGGTTGGAAAGTTTGCACATTGTATATCCCTGCGGCTGTTTGTGGGGTTGGAAGGTTTGCACATTGTATATCCCTGCGGCTGTTTGTGGGGTTGGAAAGTTTGCACATTGTATATCCCTGCGGCTGTTTGTAGGGTTGGAAAGTTTGCACATTGTATATCCCTGCGGCTGTTTGTGAGGTTGGAACACACATTGTATATCCCTGCGGCTGTTTGTGGGGTTGGAAAGTTTGCACATTGTATATCCCTGCGGCTGTTTGTGAGGTTGGAAAGTTTGCACATTGTATATCCCTGCGGCTGTTTGTGGGGTTGGAAAGTTTGCACATTGTATATCCCTGCGGCTGTTTGTGGGGTTGGAAAGTTTGCACATTGTATATCCCTGCGGCTGTTTGTAGGGTTGGAAAGTTTGCACATTGTATATCCCTGCGGCTGTTTGTGGGGTTGGAAAGTTTGCACATTGTATATCCCTGCGGCTGTTTGTGGGGTTGGAAAGTTTGCACATTGTATATCCCTGCGGCTGTTTGTAGGGTTGGAAAGTTTGCACATTGTATATCCCTGCGGCTGTTTGTGAGGTTGGAACACACATTGTATATCCCTGCGGCTGTTTGTGGGGTTGGAAAGTTTGCACATTGTATATTCCTGCGGCTGTTTGTGGGGTTGGAAAGTTTGCACATTGTATATCCCTGCGGCTGTTTGTGGGGTTGGAAAGTTTGCACATTGTATATCCCTGCGGCTGTTTGTAGGGTTGGAAAGTTTGCACATTGTACTGTATATCCCTGCGGCTGTTTGTGAGGTTGGAAAGTTTGCACATTGTATATCCCTGCGGCTGTTTGTGGGGTTGGAAAGTTTGCACATTGTATATCCCTGCGGCTGTTTGTAGGGTTGGAAAGTTTGCACATTGTATATCCCTGCGGCTGTTTGTAGGGTTGGAAAGTTTGCACATTGTATATCCCTGCGGCTGTTTGTAGGGTTGGAAAGTTTGCACATTGTATATCCCTGCGGCTGTTTGTGAGGTTGGAACACACATTGTATATCCCTGCGGCTGTTTGTGGGGTTGGAAAGTTTGCACATTGTAGATCCCTGCGGCTGTTTGTGGGGTTGGAAAGTTTGCACATTGTATATCCCTGCGGCTGTTTGTGGGGTTGGAAAGTTTGCACATTGTATATCCCTGCGGCTGTTTGTGAGGTTGGAAAGTTTGCACATTGTATATCCCTGCGGCTGTTTGTGGGGTTGGAAAGTTTGCACATTGTATATCCCTGCGGCTGTTTGTGGGGTTGGAAAGTTTGCACATTGTATATCCCTGCGGCTGTTTGTGGGGTTGGAAAGTTTGCACATTGTATATCCCTGCGGCTGTTTGTGAGGTTGGAAAGTTTGCACATTGTATATCCCTGCGGCTGTTTGTGGGGTTGGAAAGTTTGCACATTGTATATCCCTGCGGCTGTTTGTGGGGTTGGAAAGTTTGCACATTGTATATCCCTGCGGCTGTTTGTAGGGTTGGAAAGTTTGCACATTGTATATCCCTGCGGCTGTTTGTGGGGTTGGAAAGTTTGCACATTGTATATCCCTGCGGCTGTTTGTGGGGTTGGAAAGTTTGCACATTGTATATCCCTGCGGCTGTTTGTGGGGTTGGAAAGTTTGCACATTGTATATCCCTGCGGCTGTTTGTGGGGTTGGAAAGTTTGCACATTGTATATCCCTGCGGCTGTTTGTAGGGTTGGAAAGTTTGCACATTGTATATCCCTGCGGCTGTTTGTAGGGTTGGAAAGTTTGCACATTGTATATCCCTGCGGCTGTTTGTGGGGTTGGAAAGTTTGCACATTGTATATCCCTGCGGCTGTTTGTGGGGTTGGAAGGTTTGCACATTGTATATCCCTGCGGCTGTTTGTGGGGTTGGAAAGTTTGCACATTGTATATCCCTGCGGCTGTTTGTGGGGTTGGAAAGTTTGCACATTGTATATCCCTGCGGCTGTTTGTGGGGTTGGAAAGTTTGCACATTGTATATCCCTGCGGCTATTTGTGGGGTTGGAAAGTTTGCACATTGTATATCCCTGCGACTGTTTGTAGGGTTGGAAAGTTTGCACATTGTATATCCCTGCGGCTGTTTGTGGGGTTGGAAAGTTTGCACATTGTATATCCCTGCGACTGTTTGTGGGGTTGGAAAGTTTGCACATTGTATATCCCTGCGGCTGTTTGTAGGTTTGGAAAGTTTGCACATTGTATATCCCTGCGGCTGTTTGTGGGGTTGGAAAGTTTGCACATTGTATATCCCTGCGGCTGTTTGTAGGGTTGGAAAGTTTGCACATTGTATATCCCTGCGGCTGTTTGTAGGGTTGGAAAGTTTGCACATTGTATATCCCTGCGGCTGTTTGTGGGGTTGAAAAGTAAGCACATTGTATATCCCTGCGGCTGTTTGTAGGGTTGGAAAGTTTGCACATTGTATATCCCTGCGGCTGTTTGTGGGGTTGGAAAGTTTGCACATTGTATATCCCTGCGGCTGTTTGTGGGGTTGAAAAGTTTGCACATTGTATATCCCTGCGGCTGTTTGTGGGGTTGAAAAGTTTGCACATTGTATATCCCTGCGGCTGTTTGTAGGGTTGGAAAGTTTGCACATTGTATATCCCTGCGGCTGTTTGTGGGGTTGAAAAGTTTGCACATTGTATATCCCTGCGGCTGTTTGTGAGGTTGGAAAGTTTGCACATTGTATATCCCTGCGGCTGTTTGTGGGGTTGGAAAGTTTGCACATTGTATATCCCTGCGGCTGTTTGTGGGGTTGGAAAGTTTGCACATTGTATATCCCTGCGGCTGTTTGTGGGGTTGGAAAGTTTGCACATTGTATATCCCTGCGGCTGTTTGTAGGGATGGAAAGTTTGCACATTGTATATCCCTGCGGCTGTTTGTAGGGTTGGAAAGTTTGCACATTGTATATCCCTGCGGCTGTTTGTAGGGTTGGAAAGTTTGCACATTGTATATCCCTGCGGCTGTTTGTGGGGTTGGAAAGTTTGCACATTGTATATCCCTGCGGCTGTTTGTAGGGTTGGAAAGTTTGCACATTGTATATCCCTGCGGCTGTTTGTGGGGTTGGAAAGTTTGCACATTGTATATCCCTGCGGCTGTTTGTGGGGTTGGAAAGTTTGCACATTGTATATCCCTGCGGCTGTTTGTGGGGTTGGAAAGTTTGCACATTGTATATCCCTGCGGCTGTTTGTGGGGTTGGAAAGTTTGCACATTGTATATCCCTGCGGCTGTTTGTAGGGTTGGAAAGTTTGCACATTGTATATCCCTGCGGCTGTTTGTAGGGTTGGAAAGTTTGCACATTGTATATCCCTGCGGCTGTTTGTGGGGTTGGAAAGTTTGCACATTGTATATCCCTGCGGCTGTTTGTGGGGTTGGAAGGTTTGCACATTGTATATCCCTGCGGCTGTTTGTGGGGTTGGAAAGTTTGCACATTGTATATCCCTGCGGCTGTTTGTGGGGTTGGAAAGTTTGCACATTGTATATCCCTGCGGCTGTTTGTGGGGTTGGAAAGTTTGCACATTGTATATCCCTGCGGCTATTTGTGGGGTTGGAAAGTTTGCACATTGTATATCCCTGCGACTGTTTGTAGGGTTGGAAAGTTTGCACATTGTATATCCCTGCGGCTGTTTGTGGGGTTGGAAAGTTTGCACATTGTATATCCCTGCGACTGTTTGTGGGGTTGGAAAGTTTGCACATTGTATATCCCTGCGGCTGTTTGTAGGTTTGGAAAGTTTGCACATTGTATATCCCTGCGGCTGTTTGTGGGGTTGGAAAGTTTGCACATTGTATATCCCTGCGGCTGTTTGTAGGGTTGGAAAGTTTGCACATTGTATATCCCTGCGGCTGTTTGTAGGGTTGGAAAGTTTGCACATTGTATATCCCTGCGGCTGTTTGTGGGGTTGAAAAGTAAGCACATTGTATATCCCTGCGGCTGTTTGTAGGGTTGGAAAGTTTGCACATTGTATATCCCTGCGGCTGTTTGTGGGGTTGGAAAGTTTGCACATTGTATATCCCTGCGGCTGTTTGTGGGGTTGAAAAGTTTGCACATTGTATATCCCTGCGGCTGTTTGTGGGGTTGAAAAGTTTGCACATTGTATATCCCTGCGGCTGTTTGTAGGGTTGGAAAGTTTGCACATTGTATATCCCTGCGGCTGTTTGTGGGGTTGAAAAGTTTGCACATTGTATATCCCTGCGGCTGTTTGTGAGGTTGGAAAGTTTGCACATTGTATATCCCTGCGGCTGTTTGTGGGGTTGGAAAGTTTGCACATTGTATATCCCTGCGGCTGTTTGTGGGGTTGGAAAGTTTGCACATTGTATATCCCTGCGGCTGTTTGTGGGGTTGGAAAGTTTGCACATTGTATATCCCTGCGGCTGTTTGTAGGGATGGAAAGTTTGCACATTGTATATCCCTGCGGCTGTTTGTAGGGTTGGAAAGTTTGCACATTGTATATCCCTGCGGCTGTTTGTAGGGTTGGAAAGTTTGCACATTGTATATCCCTGCGGCTGTTTGTGGGGTTGGAAAGTTTGCACATTGTATATCCCTGCGGCTGTTTGTGGGGTTGGAAAGTTTGCACATTGTATATCCCTGCGGCTGTTTGTGCGGTTGGAAAGTTTGCACATTGTATATCCCTGCGGCTGTTTGTGGGGTTGGAAAGTTTGCACATTGTATATCCCTGCGGCTGTTTGTAGGGTTGGAAAGTTTGCACATTGTATAGCCCTGCGGCTGTTTGTGGGGTTGGAAAGTTTGCACATTGTATATCCCTGCGGCTGTTTGTAGGGTTGGAAAGTTTGCACATTGTATATCCCTGCGGCTGTTTGTAGGGTTGGAAAGTTTGCACATTGTATATCCCTGCGGCTGTTTGTGAGGTTGGAAAGTTTGCACATTGTATATCCCTGCGGCTGTTTGTAGGGTTGGAAAGTTTGCACATTGTATATCCCTGCGGCTGTTTGTAGGGTTGGAAAGTTTGCACATTGTATATCCCTGCGGCTGTTTGTGGGGTTGGAAAGTTTGCACATTGTATATCCCTGCGGCTGTTTGTGGGGTTGGAAAGTTTGCACATTGTATATCCCTGCGGCTGTTTGTGGGGTTGGAAAGTTTGCACATTGTATATCCCTGCGGCTGTTTGTGGGGTTGGAAAGTTTGCACATTGTATATCCCTGCGGCTGTTTGTGGGGTTGGAAAGTTTGCACATTGTATATCCCTGCGGCTGTTTGTGAGGTTGGAAAGTTTGCACATTGTATATCCCTGCGGCTGTTTGTAGGGTTGGAAAGTTTGCACATTGTATATCCCTGCGGCTGTTTGTAGGGTTGGAAAGTTTGCACATTGTATATCCCTGCGGCTGTTTGTAGGGTTGGAAAGTTTGCACATTGTATATCCCTGCGGCTGTTTGTGAGGTTGGAACACACATTGTATATCCCTGCGGCTGTTTGTGGGGTTGGAAAGTTTGCACATTGTATATCCCTGCGGCTGTTTGTGAGGTTGGAAAGTTTGCACATTGTATATCCCTGCGGCTGTTTGTGGGGTTGGAAAGTTTGCACATTGTATATCCCTGCGGCTGTTTGTGGGGTTGGAAAGTTTGCACATTGTATATCCCTGCGGCTGTTTGTAGGGTTGGAAAGTTTGCACATTGTATATCCCTGCGGCTGTTTGTGGGGTTGGAAAGTTTGCACATTGTATATCCCTGCGGCTGTTTGTGGGGTTGGAAAGTTTGCACATTGTATATCCCTGCGGCTGTTTGTAGGGTTGGAAAGTTTGCACATTGTATATCCCTGCGGCTGTTTGTGAGGTTGGAACACACATTGTATATCCCTGCGGCTGTTTGTGGGGTTGGAAAGTTTGCACATTGTATATTCCTGCGGCTGTTTGTGGGGTTGGAAAGTTTGCACATTGTATATCCCTGCGGCTGTTTGTGGGGTTGGAAAGTTTGCACATTGTATATCCCTGCGGCTGTTTGTAGGGTTGGAAAGTTTGCACATTGTACTGTATATC
This sequence comes from Ascaphus truei, assembly GCF_040206685.1. Lineage (NCBI taxonomy): Eukaryota > Metazoa > Chordata > Amphibia > Anura > Ascaphidae > Ascaphus > Ascaphus truei. Next base: position 22,571 of record NW_027456955.1, read on the forward strand.
CCTGCGGCTGTTTGTGAGGTTGGAAAGTTTGCACATTGTATATCCCTGCGGCTGTTTGTGGGGTTGGAAAGTTTGCACATTGTATATCCCTGCGGCTGTTTGTAGGGTTGGAAAGTTTGCACATTGTATATCCCTGCGGCTGTTTGTAGGGTTGGAAAGTTTGCACATTGTATATCCCTGCGGCTGTTTGTAGGGTTGGAAAGTTTGCACATTGTATATCCCTGCGGCTGTTTGTGAGGTTGGAACACACATTGTATATCCCTGCGGCTGTTTGTGGGGTTGGAAAGTTTGCACATTGTAGATCCCTGCGGCTGTTTGTGGGGTTGGAAAGTTTGCACATTGTATATCCCTGCGGCTGTTTGTGGGGTTGGAAAGTTTGCACATTGTATATCCCTGCGGCTGTTTGTGAGGTTGGAAAGTTTGCACATTGTATATCCCTGCGGCTGTTTGTGGGGTTGGAAAGTTTGCACATTGTATATCCCTGCGGCTGTTTGTGGGGTTGGAAAGTTTGCACATTGTATATCCCTGCGGCTGTTTGTGGGGTTGGAAAGTTTGCACATTGTATATCCCTGCGGCTGTTTGTGAGGTTGGAAAGTTTGCACATTGTATATCCCTGCGGCTGTTTGTGGGGTTGGAAAGTTTGCACATTGTATATCCCTGCGGCTGTTTGTGGGGTTGGAAAGTTTGCACATTGTATATCCCTGCGGCTGTTTGTAGGGTTGGAAAGTTTGCACATTGTATATCCCTGCGGCTGTTTGTGGGGTTGGAAAGTTTGCACATTGTATATCCCTGCGGCTGTTTGTGGGGTTGGAAAGTTTGCACATTGTATATCCCTGCGGCTGTTTGTGGGGTTGGAAAGTTTGCACATTGTATATCCCTGCGGCTGTTTGTGGGGTTGGAAAGTTTGCACATTGTATATCCCTGCGGCTGTTTGTAGGGTTGGAAAGTTTGCACATTGTATATCCCTGCGGCTGTTTGTAGGGTTGGAAAGTTTGCACATTGTATATCCCTGCGGCTGTTTGTGGGGTTGGAAAGTTTGCACATTGTATATCCCTGCGGCTGTTTGTGGGGTTGGAAGGTTTGCACATTGTATATCCCTGCGGCTGTTTGTGGGGTTGGAAAGTTTGCACATTGTATATCCCTGCGGCTGTTTGTGGGGTTGGAAAGTTTGCACATTGTATATCCCTGCGGCTGTTTGTGGGGTTGGAAAGTTTGCACATTGTATATCCCTGCGGCTATTTGTGGGGTTGGAAAGTTTGCACATTGTATATCCCTGCGACTGTTTGTAGGGTTGGAAAGTTTGCACATTGTATATCCCTGCGGCTGTTTGTGGGGTTGGAAAGTTTGCACATTGTATATCCCTGCGACTGTTTGTGGGGTTGGAAAGTTTGCACATTGTATATCCCTGCGGCTGTTTGTAGGTTTGGAAAGTTTGCACATTGTATATCCCTGCGGCTGTTTGTGGGGTTGGAAAGTTTGCACATTGTATATCCCTGCGGCTGTTTGTAGGGTTGGAAAGTTTGCACATTGTATATCCCTGCGGCTGTTTGTAGGGTTGGAAAGTTTGCACATTGTATATCCCTGCGGCTGTTTGTGGGGTTGAAAAGTTTGCACATTGTATATCCCTGCGGCTGTTTGTAGGGTTGGAAAGTTTGCACATTGTATATCCCTGCGGCTGTTTGTGGGGTTGGAAAGTTTGCACATTGTATATCCCTGCGGCTGTTTGTGGGGTTGAAAAGTTTGCACATTGTATATCCCTGCGGCTGTTTGTGGGGTTGAAAAGTTTGCACATTGTATATCCCTGCGGCTGTTTGTAGGGTTGGAAAGTTTGCACATTGTATATCCCTGCGGCTGTTTGTGGGGTTGAAAAGTTTGCACATTGTATATCCCTGCGGCTGTTTGTGAGGTTGGAAAGTTTGCACATTGTATATCCCTGCGGCTGTTTGTGGGGTTGGAAAGTTTGCACATTGTATATCCCTGCGGCTGTTTGTGGGGTTGGAAAGTTTGCACATTGTATATCCCTGCGGCTGTTTGTGGGGTTGGAAAGTTTGCACATTGTATATCCCTGCGGCTGTTTGTAGGGATGGAAAGTTTGCACATTGTATATCCCTGCGGCTGTTTGTAGGGTTGGAAAGTTTGCACATTGTATATCCCTGCGGCTGTTTGTAGGGTTGGAAAGTTTGCACATTGTATATCCCTGCGGCTGTTTGTGGGGTTGGAAAGTTTGCACATTGTATATCCCTGCGGCTGTTTGTGGGGTTGGAAAGTTTGCACATTGTATATCCCTGCGGCTGTTTGTGCGGTTGGAAAGTTTGCACATTGTATATCCCTGCGGCTGTTTGTGAGGTTGGAAAGTTTTCACATTGTATATCCCTGCGGCTGTTTGTAGGGTTGGAAAGTTTGCACATTGTATATCCCTGCGGCTGTTTGTAGGGTTGGAAAGTTTGCACATTGTATATCCCTGCGGCTGTTTGTGGGGTTGGAAAGTTTGCACATTGTATATCCCTGCGGCTGTTTGTGGGGTTGGAAAGTTTGCACATTGTATATCCCTGCGGCTGTTTGTGGGGTTGGAAAGTTTGCACATTGTATATCCCTGCGGCTGTTTGTGGGGTTGGAAAGTTTGCACATTGTATATCCCTGCGGCTGTTTGTGGGGTTGGAAAGTTTGCACATTGTATATCCCTGCGGCTGTTTGTGAGGTTGGAAAGTTTGCACATTGTATATCCCTGCGGCTGTTTGTAGGGTTGGAAAGTTTGCACATTGTATATCCCTGCGGCTGTTTGTAGGGTTGGAAAGTTTGCACATTGTATATCCCTGCGGCTGTTTGTGGGGTTGGAAAGTTTGCACATTGTATATCCCTGCGGCTGTTTGTAGGGTTGGAAAGTTTGCACATTGTATATCCCTGCGGCTGTTTGTGGGGTTGGAAAGTTTGCACATTGTATATCCCTGCGGCTGTTTGTAGGGTTGGAAAGTTTGCACATTGTATATCCCTGCGGCTGTTTGTGGGGTTGGAAAGTTTGCACATTGTATATCCCTGCGGCTGTTTGTGAGGTTGGAAAGTTTGCACATTGTATATCCCTGCGGCTGTTTGTGGGGTTGGAAAGTTTGCACATTGTATATCCCTGCGACTGTTTGTAGGGTTGGAAAGTTTGCACATTGTATATCCCTGCGGCTGTTTGTGGGGTTGGAAAGTTTGCACATTGTATATCCCTGTGACTGTTTGTAGGGTTGGAAAGTTTGCACATTGTATATCCCTGCGGCTGTTTGTGGGGTTGGAAAGTTTGCACATTGTATATCCCTGCGGCTGTTTGTGGGGTTGGAAAGTTTGCACATTGTATATCCCTGCGACTGTTTGTGGGGTTGGAAAGTTTGCACATTGTATATCCCTGCGACTGTTTGTGGGGTTGGAAAGTTTGCACATTGTATATCCCTGCGGCTGTTTGTGGGGTTGGAAAGTTTGCACATTGTATATCCCTGCGGCTGTTTGTAGGGTTGGAAAGTTTGCACATTGTATATCCCTGCGACTGTTTGTGGGGTTGGAAAGTTTGCACATTGTATATCCCTGCGGCTGTTTGTGGGGTTGGAAAGTTTGCACATTGTATATCCCTGCGGCTGTTTGTGGGGTTGGAAAGTTTGCACATTGTATATCCCTGCGGCTGTTTGTGAGGTTGGAAAGTTTGCACATTGTATATCCCTGCGGCTGTTTGTGGGGTTGGAAAGTTTGCACATTGTATATCCCTGCGGCTGTTTGTGGGGTTGGAAAGTTTGCACATTGTATATCCCTGCGGCTGTTTGTGGGGTTGGAAAGTTTGCACATTGTATATCCCTGCGGCTGTTTGTGGGGTTGGAAAGTTTGCACATTGTATATCCCTGCGGCTGTTTGTGAGGTTGGAAAGTTTGCACATTGTATATCCCTGCGGCTGTTTGTAGGGTTGGAAAGTTTGCACATTGTATATCCCTGCGGCTGTTTGTGGGGTTGGAAAGTTTGCACATTGTATATCCCTGCGGCTGTTTGTGGGGTTGGAAAGTTTGCACATTGTATATCCCTGCGGCTGTTTGTGAGGTTGGAAAGTTTGCACATTGTATATCCCTGCGACTGTTTGTGAGGTTGGAAAGTTTGCACATTGTATATCCCTGCGGCTGTTTGTGGGGTTGGAAAGTTTGCACATTGTATATCCCTGCGGCTGTTTGTAGGGTTGGAAAGTTTGCACATTGTATATCCCTGCGGCTGTTTGTAGGGTTGGAAAGTTTGCACATTGTATATCCCTGCGGCTGTTTGTGGGGTTGGAAAGTTTGCACATTGTATATCCCTGCGGCTGTTTGTGGGGTTGGAAAGTTTGCACATTGTATATCCCTGCGGCTGTTTGTGGGGTTGGAAAGTTTGCACATTGTATATCCCTGCGGCTGTTTGTGGGGTTGGAAAGTTTGCACATTGTATATCCCTGCGGCTGTTTGTGGGGTTGGAAAGTTTGCACATTGTATATCCCTGCGGCTGTTTGCTAGGTTGGAAAGTTTGCACATTGTATATCCCTGCGGCTGTTTGTAGGGTTGGAAAGTTTGCACATTGTATATCCCTGCGGCTGTTTGTGGGGTTGGAAAGTTTGCACATTGTATATCCCTGCGACTGTTTGTGGGGTTGGAAAGTTTGCACATTGTATATCCCTGCGGCTGTTTGTGGGGTTGGAATGTTTGCACATTGTATATCCCTGCGGCTGTTTGTAGGGTTGGAAAGTTTGCACATTGTATATCCCTGCGGCTGTTTGTAGGGTTGGAAAGTTTGCACATTGTATATCCCTGCGGCTGTTTGTGGGGTTGGAACACACATTGTATATCCCTGCGGCTGTTTGTGGGGTTGGAACACACATTGTAATGCACCACACAGCCTATTTTTCCTTTTATTATTATTTTTATTTATCATATTAAATTAAATCACTTTAGAAAACATGCTACCAAATTGTCTTTTATACCTCTCACAAATAATACGTTTCTTCTGGGCTATTTTCATACTTTTTGGGAAGTGTAAGTGACTCGGTATTGGTTGTACAAGGTGGACACTTCCTCCTCTCCAGGCAAGAACTCACTGTGATTTTATATTGTCCTCTTTGTACAGTGCCACATGCACTGACAGCAGCCTAATGGTAGGTCAGAGTGTTGCCGACATGAGGCCCTGCGACAAGGGTCTGTCACCACCCACGGCAAGCTGGCAGTGCTGAATTGAGGTGAGATTTGCTGGGTGTGGGCATTGCCCTTTTAAGATGGGATCCCCATGAATAAAGCTGGGAGTTTTTCTCCATTGTGTAAGGAGGATGGAGGCGTGCTATATCTCTCCACTCAGGGAGGTCCCACGGTGCCCGCGCTGTATCTCTCCTCTAGGGAGGTCCCACGGTGCCCGCGCTATATCTCTCCACTCAGGGAGGTCCCACGGTGCCCGCGCTATATCTCTCCACTCAGGGAGGTCCCACGGTGCCCGCGCTATATCTCTCCACTCAGGGAGGTCCCACGGTGCCCGCGCTATATCTCTCCACTCAGGGAGGTCCCACGGTGCCCATGCTGTATCTCTCCACTCAGGGAGGTCCCACGGTGCCCGCTCTATATCTCTCCACTCAGGGAGGTCCCACGGTGCCCATGCTGTATCTCTCCACTCAGGGAGGTCCCACGGTGCCCGCGCTATATCTCTCCACTCAGGGAGGTCCCACGGTGCCCATGCTGTATCTCTCCACTCAGGGAGGTCCCACGGTGCCCGCGCTATATCTCTCCACTCAGGGAGGTCCCACGGTGCCCGTGCTATATCTCTCCACTCAGGGAGGTCCCACGGTGCCCGCGCTATATCTCTCCACTCAGGGAGGTCCCACGGTGCCCATGCTGTATCTCTCCACTCAGGGAGGTCCCACGGTGCCCGCTCTATATCTCTCCACTCAGGGAGGTCCCACGGTGCCCATGCTGTATCTCTCCACTCAGGGAGGTCCCACGGTGCCCGCGCTATATCTCTCCACTCAGGGAGGTCCCACGGTGCCCACGCTATATCTCTCCACTCAGGGAGGTCCCACGGTGCCCGTGCTATATCTCTCCACTCAGGGAGGTCCCACGGTGCCCGTGCTATATCTCTCCACTCAGGGAGGTCCCACGGTGCCCGTGCTATATCTCTCCACTCAGGGAGGTCCCACGGTGCCCGCGCTATATCTCTCCACTCAGGGAGGTCCCACGGTGCCCATGCTGTATCTCTCCACTCAGGGAGGTCCCACGGTGCCCGCGCTGTATCTCTCCACTCAGGGAGGTCCCACGGTGCCCGCGCTGTATCTCTCCACTCAGGGAGGTCCCACGGTGCCCGCTCTATATCTCTCCACTCAGGGAGGTCCCACGGTGCCCATGCTGTATCTCTCCACTCAGGGAGGTCCCACGGTGCCCACGCTATATCTCTCCACTCAGGGAGGTCCCACGGTGCCCATGCTGTATCTCTCCACTCAGGGAGGTCCCACGGTGCCCGCGCTATATCTCTCCACTCAGGGAGGTCCCACGGTGCCCGTGCTATATCTCTCCACTCAGGGAGGTCCCACGGTGCCCGCGCTATATCTCTCCACTCAGGGAGGTCCCACGGTGCCCATGCTGTATCTCTCCACTCAGGGAGGTCCCACGGTGCCCGCGCTGTATCTCTCCACTCAGGGAGGTCCCACGGTGCCCATGCTGTATCTCTCCACTCAGGGAGGTCCCACGGTGCCCGTGCTATATCTCTCCACTCAGGGAGGTCCCACGGTGCCCGCGCTATATCTCTCCACTCAGGGAGGTCCCACGGTGCCCATGCTGTATCTCTCCACTCAGGGAGGTCCCACGGTGCCCGCGCTGTATCTCTCCACTCAGGGAGGTCCCACGGTGCCCGCTCTATATCTCTCCACTCAGGGAGGTCCCACGGTGCCCATGCTGTATCTCTCCACTCAGGGAGGTCCCACGGTGCCCGCGCTATATCTCTCCACTCAGGGAGGTCCCACGGTGCCCACGCTATATCTCTCCACTCAGGGAGGTCCCACGGTGCCCGCGCTGTATCTCTCCACTCAGGGAGGTCCCACGGTGCCCATGCTATATCTCTCCCCTCAGGGAGGTCCCACAGTGCCCATGCTGTATCTCTCCACTCAGGGAGGTCCCACGGTGCCCGCGCTATATCTCTCCCCTCAGGGAGGTCCCACAGTGCCCATGCTGTATCTCTCCACTCAGGGAGGTCCCACGGTGCCCGCGCTATATCTCTCCACTCAGGGAGATCCCATGGGGCCCGCGCTATATCTCTCCACTCAGGGAGGTCCCACGGTGCCCGCGCTATATCTCTCCACTCAGGGAGGTCCCACGGTGCCCGCGCTATATCTCTCCACTCAGGGAGGTCCCACGGTGCCCGCGCTGTATCTCTCCACTCAGGGAGGTCCCACGGTGCCCGCGCTGTATCTCTCCACTCAGGGAGGTCCCACGGTGCCCGCGCTATATCTCTCCACTCAGGGAGGTTCCACGGTGCCCATGCTATATCTCTCCACTCAGGGAGGTCCCACGGTGCCCATGGTGTATCTCTCCACTCAGGGAGGTCCCACGGTGCCCGCGCTATATCTCTCCACTCAGGGAGATCCCATGGGGCCCGCGCTATATCTCTCCACTCAGGGAGGTCCCACGGTGCCCGCGCTATATCTCTCCACTCAGGGAGGTCCCACGGTGCCCGCGCTATATCTCTCCACTCAGGGAGGTCCCACGGTGCCCGCGCTGTATCTCTCCACTCAGGGAGGTCCCACTGTATCCGCGCTGTATCTCTCCACTCAGGGAGATCCCACGGTGCTCGCGCTGTATCTCTCCACTCACACTGACAGCGGCCTAATGGTAGGTCAGAGTGTTGCCGACATGAGGCCCTGCGACAAGGGTCTGTCACCACCCACGGCAAGCTGGCAGTGCTGAATTGAGGTGAGATTTGCTGGGTGTGGGCATTGCCCTTTTAAGATGGTGATCTCCATGAATAAAGCTGGGAGTTTTTCTCCATTGTGTAAGGAGGATGGAGGCGTGCTATATCTCTCCACTCAGGGAGGTCCCACGGTGCCCGCGCTGTATCTCTCCTCTAGGGAGGTCCCACGGTGCCCGCGCTGTATCTCTCCACTCAGGGAGGTCCCACGGTGCCCGCGCTGTATCTCTCCACTCAGGGAGGTCCCACGGTGCCCGCGCTGTATCTCTCCACTCAGGGAGGTCCCACGGTGCCCGTGCTGTATCTCTCCACTCAGGGAGGTCCCACGGTGCCCGTGCTGTATCTCTCCACTCAGGAGGTCCCACGGTGCCCGCACTGTATCTCTCCACTCAGGGAGGTCCCACGTCGCCCGTGCTGTATCTCTCCACTCAGGAGGTCCCACGGTGCCCGCGCTATATCTCTCCACTCAGGGAGGTCCCACGGTGCCCACACTGTATCTCTCCACTCAGGAGGTCCCACGGTGCCCGCGCTGTATCTTTCCACTCAGGGAGGTCCCACGGTGCCCGCGCTGTATCTCTCCACTGAGGGAGGTCCCACTGTATCCGCGCTGTATCTCTCCTCTCAGGAGGGCCCACGGTGCCCGCGCTGTATCTCTCCACTCAGGAGATCCCACAGTGCCCGCGCTGTATCTCTCCACTTAGGGAGGTCCCACGGTGCCAGCGCTGTATCTCTCCACTCAGGAGATCCCACAGTGCCCGCGCTGTATCTCTCCACTCAGGGAGGTCCCACAGTATCCGCACTGTGTCTCTCCACTCAGGGAGGTTCCACGGTGCCTGTGCTGTATCTCGCCACTCAGGGAGGTCCCACATTGCCCGCGCTGTATCTCTCCACTCAGGGAGGTCCCACGGTACCCGTGCTGTATCTTTCCACTCAGGGAGGTCCCACGTTGCCCAGCTCTGGGAAAACAGAAACACTTCCTTTCAGAGAACAGCACCAAACTTTATCTGCAGAGACCTGCAGGGGACGGCCTCTCAGAGATCAGGGAGAGTTACAAGAACTGCTTAGGCTGGACAATACTCGTTACTGTTTTACTGATATCACTCCATTCTAATACTGTGCAGACAGTATATCCGGTGCTGTATGTAGCTCGATAAATCAATGTCCTAAAGATCTTCCAATTGCATTTGTGATGTTTTAGCAACAGGTTAATCACCTAACTCTTCCAAAGGTACCAAGAGATGGCTCTTCCACTTCAGAGACCAATGGCAACCATAGGACTCTGAATCACTATATAATAGCTCTTGGGGATTAGGGTGAGTACCTTCTAATTCTACGCTTTGCCTTTGTGCTCCTTGCTACTGCAGAGCTGATACTGTAATGTTGGGATCTGAGGTATAAGGGGATGAGATGACATCCAAGATCAGAACCACAAAGGTGGAAGCATGGCTAGAACCCGAGACTAGGAATCAGGGCTAAAACCTGAGACTCGGAATCAGGGCTAGAACCTGAGACTCGGAATCAGGGCTAGAACCTGAGACTCGGAAGCAGGGTTATAACCTGAGATTTGGAAGCAGAGCTAGAACCTGAGACTCGGAAGCAGAGCTAGAACCTGGGACTCAGAATCAGGGCTACAACCTGAGACTCGGAATCAGGGCTACAACCTGAGACTCGGAAGCAGGGCTACAACCGGAGACTCGGAAGCAGGGCTACAACCGGAGACTCAGAATCAGGGCTACAACTTGAGACTCGGAAGCAGGGCTAGAACCTGAGACTCGAAAGCAAGGCTAGAACCTGGCACTCGGGAATCAGGGCTACAGCCTGTGACACATAATCAGGGCTAGAACCTGAAACTCGGAAGCAGGGCTATAACCTGAGATTTGGAAGCACGGCTATAACCTGAGATTTGGAAGCAGAGCTAGAACCTGAGACTTGGAAGAAGGGCTAGAACCTGAGCCTCGGAAGCAGGGCTAGAACCTGAGATTTGGAAGCAGAGCTAGAACGTGGGACTCAGAATCAGGGCTACAACCTGAGACTCGGAATCAGGGCAACAACCTGAGACTTGGAATCAGGGCTAGATCCTGAAACTCTGAATCAGGGCTAGAACCTGAGTGACTTAATCAGGGCTAGAACCTGAAACTCTGAATCATGGCAAAAACCTGAGACTCGGAAGCAGGGCTAGAACCTGAGATTTGGAAGCAGAGCTAGAACCTGTGACTCGGAAGCAGAGCTAGAATCTGGGATTCGGAAGCAGAGCTAGAACCTGGGACTCGGAATCAGGGCTAGAACCTGAGACCCAGAATCAGGGCTAGAACCTGAAACTCTGAAACAGGGCTATAACCTGAGATTCGGAAGCAGAGCTAGAACTTGAGACTCGGAAGCAGGGCTAGAACCTGAGATTGTAGAAATATGTTGAGTTCAGGGCTGTGGCTCATATTTTAGACTTCAGGGACGATATACCATTCTTATCTTATATAAGGCTGACAGAGTGTGCTGTTAATACAATTTTGCAGACATAATGAGCTCTTGCCCCGAAGAGCTTACAATCTAATTTTGGTGCCAGAGAGATAATGTTACATGTCCAAGATAACAAGGAACGAGTCTCTTGGATTATGGATACAGACGCTACTCAATAACATTAGCAGGACAAACAGGTAAACAGGTCAGGCTCTCATTCAGAGTTATATAGCTTCTGCCACTTCAAAAAGTCCTTACAAATATGCCTCAGCACCAGCTGTGCAGCCACCTCCGGGGTCCAATTTGACAGCACACTTCCAGTGCTCTGCATGACCGAGAGGAGCATTGCACTCACCTAAATATGGGAGTAAGAGGGGCATGGGGAGATTTAATTATGAATTGATTGGGTGAAAGTCACAGGACGTTAAAACCAAATTGTGTGTCCTCAGCAAATTATCGGTCCCATTTTGCAGTTGAGGACTGTATAGCACTGTGTCCTTTATGTGACCTTCCAAGTGATGACCTTGTGGTTGCCCTATGACTGGCTGTGCTAGATTGAATTGTTCTTGTAGTTAGGCTTGTCTCCGGTACCGCCCCCAGGCCTCCCTTAGGAGCCCCTGCACCCCTGTATTGGGATGCATTCCCTGGCTGGCATGGCCTCACGTGGGATAGCAGTTTGTTTAGCTGTGTATTGTTCAACACATTCAAGGCCTGTTGCTGGGGCGCTCGTCTCCATGGCGACATTTTAGTGCCTTTTACAGGCTCAATATTCAAAGAGGATTCCACAGTGCAAACTTCTCAGGGGCCTCGTTATCCTGAAGGGGGTTCATTAAAACTCCTCCTCCCTATCTGGTACAAAAGTGCTTGGCCATCCTGCACACAGATCTCTGGGCTAACTAGAGTGTGAGCAGCAGGGACGCCATGCACACAACACTGCCTCACCCGTCCGGGGGTTTCCTAACTCAACACATGGTTTCTCCATGCTGGTAATAATGTTCCATCACATTGATAACACTTGATTGAAATGCTCCAATACTTAATGTAATGTAGTTACACTGTATGATATTGTAGTTACTCTGTATGATAGTGTAGTTACGCTGTATGATATTGTAGTTACTCTGTATGATAGTGTAGTTACTCTGTATGATAGTGTAGTTACGCTGTATGATATTGTAGTTACTCTGTATGATAGTGTAGTTACGCTGTATGATATTGTAGTTACTCTGTATGATAGTGTAGTTACTCTGTATGATAGTGTAGTTACGCTGTATGATATTGTAGTTACTCTGTATGATAGTGTAGTTATTCTGTATGATAGTGTAGTTACTCTGTATGATAGTGTAGTTATTCTGTATGATAGTGTAGTTACTCTGTATGATAGTGTAGTTACGCTGTATGATATTGTAGTTACTCTGTATGATAGTGTAGTTACTCTGTATGATAGTGTAGTTACGCTGTATGATATTGTAGTTACTCTGTATGATAGTGTAGTTATTCTGTATGATAGTTTAGTTATTCTGTATGATAGTGTAGTTACTCTGTATGATAGTGTAGTTACTCTGTATGATAGTATAGTTACACTGTATGATAGTGTAGTTACTCTGTATGATAGTGTAGTTACTCTGTATGATAGTGTAGTTATTCTGTATGATAGTGTAGTTACTTTGTATGATAGTGTAGTTACTCTGTATGATAGTTTAGTTATTCTGTATGATAGTGTAGTTATTCTGTATGATAGTTTAGTTATTCTGTATGATAGTCTAATTACACTGTATGATGTTGTAGTTACACTGTATGATAGTGTAGTTACTCTGTATGATAGTGTAGTTACTCTGTATGACAGTGTAGTTATTCTGTATGATAGTTTAGTTATTCTGTATGATAGTCTAATTACACTGTATGATAGTGTAGTTATTCTGTATGATAGTGTAGTTATTCTGTATGATAGTGTAGTTACTCTGTATGATAGTGTAGTTATTCTGTATGATAGTGTAGTTATTCTGTATGATAGTGTAGTTACTCTGTATGATAGTGTAGTTATTCTGTATGATAGTGTAGTTACACTGTATGATAGTGTAGTTACTCTGTATGATAGTGTAGTTACTCTGTATGATAGTGTAGTTATTCTGTATGATAGTTTAGTTATTCTGTATGATAGTCTAATTACACTGTATGATAGTGTAGTTATTCTGTATGATAGTGTAGTTATTCTGTATGATAGTGTAGTTACTCTGTATGATAGTGTAGTTATTCTGTATGATAGTGTAGTTATTCTGTATGATAGTGTAGTTACTCTGTATGATAGTGTAGTTACTCTGTATGATAGTTTAGTTATTCTGTATGATAGTTTAGTTATTCTGTATGATAGTCTAATTACACTGTATGATAGTGTAGTTATTCTGTATGATAGTGTAGTTATTCTGTATGATAGTGTAGTTACACAGTATGATAGTGTAGTTACACAGTATGATAGTGTAGTTATTCTGTATGATAGTGTAGTTATTCTGTATGATAGTGTAGTTACACAGTATGATAGTGTAGTTACACAGTATGATAGTGTAGTTATTCTGTATGATAGTGTAATTATTCTGTATGATAGTGTAGTTACTTTGTATGATACTGTAGTTACACTGTATGATAGTTTAGCTACACTGTATGATATTGTAGTTACACTGTATGATGTTGTAGTTACACTGTATGATAGTGTAGTTATTCTGTATGATAGTGTAGTTACACTGTATGATGGTGTAGTTACACTGTATGATAGTGTAGTTATTCTGTATGATAGTCTAATTACACTGTATGATAGTGTAGTTATTCTGTATGATGGTGTAGTTATTCTGTATGATGGTGTAGTTACACTGTATGATGGTGTAGTTACTCTGTATGATAGTATAGTTACACTGTATGATGGTGTAGTTACTCTGTATGATAGTATAGTTACACTGTATGATGGTGTAGTTATTATGTATGATATTGTGGTTACACGTTACAATGTTGTAGTTATTCTGTATTTTGCAGCAATTCCATTACTGTGCTACAGTTACACTGTATATCACTGTGCTACAGTTACACTGTATATTACTGTGCTACAGATACACTGTATATTACTGTGCGACAGTTACACTGTATATTACTGTGCTACCGTTACACTGTATATTACTGTGCTACAGTTACACTGTATGTTACTGTGCTACAGTTACACTGTATATTACTGTGCTACCGTTACACGGTATATTACTGTGCTACAGATACACTGTATATTACTGTGCTACAGTTACACTGTATATTACTGTGCTACAGTTACACTGTATATTACTGTGCTACAGTTACACTGTATATTACTGTGCTACTGTTACACTGTATATTACTGTGCTACTGTTACACTGTATATTACTGTGCTGCCGTTACACTGTATATTACTGTGCTACAGTTACACTGTATATTACTGTGCTACAGTTACACTGTATATTACTGTGCTACTGTTACACTGTACATTACTGTGCTACTGTTACACTGTATATTACTGTGCAACAGATACACTGTACTGTATATTACTGTGCTGCCGTTACACTGTATATTACTGTGCTACAGTTACACTGTATATTACTGTGCAACAGTTACACTGTATATTACTGTGCTACTGTTACACTGTATATTACTGTGCTACAGTTACACTGTATATTACTGTGCTACTGTTACACTGTATATTACTGTGCTGCCGTTACACTGTATATTACTGTGCTACCGTTACACTGTATATTACTGTGCTACTGTTACACTGTATATTACTGTGCTGCCGTTACACTGTATATTACTGTGCTACCGTTACACTGTATATTACTGTGCTACAGTTACACTGTATATTACTGTGCTACAGTTACACTGTATATTACTGTGCTACAGTTACACTGTATATTACTGTGCTGCCATTACACTGTATATTACTGTGCTACCGTTACACTGTATATTACTGTGCTACAGTTACACTGTATATTACTGTGCTGCCGTTACACTGTATATTACTGTGCTACAGTTACACTGTATATTACTGTGCTACAGATACACTGTATATTACTGTGCTGCCGTTACACTGTATATTACTGTGCTACAGTTACACTGTATATTACTGTGCTACAGATACACTGTATATTACTGTGCTGCCGTTACACTGTATATTACTGTGCTGCCGTTACACTGTATATTACTGTGCTGCCGTTACACTGTATATTACTGTGCTACAGTTACACTGTATATTACTGTGCTGCCGTTACACTGTATATTACTGTGCTACCGTTACACTGTATATTACTGTGCTACCGTTACACTGTATATTACTGTGCTACAGTTGCACTGTATATTACTGTGCTACCGTTACACTGTATATTACTGTGCTACCATTACACTGTATATTACTGTGCTACCGTTACACTGTATATTACTGTGCTACAGTTACACTGTATATTACTGTGCTACAGTTACACTGTATATTACTGTGCTACCATTACACTGTATATTACTGTGCTACCATTACACTGTATATTACTGTGCTACAGTTACACTGTATATTACTGTGCTACTGTTACACTGTATGTTACTGTGCTACCGTTACACTGTATATTACTGTGCTGCCGTTACACTGTATATTACTGTGCTACCATTACACTGTATATTACTGTGCTACCGTTACACTGTATATTACTGTGCTACCGTTACACTGTATATTACTGTGCTACAGTTACACTGTATATTACTGTGCTGCCGTTATACTGTATATTACTGTGCTACAGTTACACTGTATATTACTGTGCTACTGTTACACTGTATATTACTGTGCTACAGTTACACTGTATATTACTGTGCTACAGTTACACTGTATATTACTGTGCTACAGTTACACTGTATATTACTGTGCTACAGTTACACTGTATATTACTGTGCTACAGTTACACTGTATATTACTGTGCTACCGTTACACTGTATATTACTGTGCTACCGTTACACTGTATATTACTGTGCTACCGTTACACTGTATATTACTGTGCTACTGTTACACTGTATATTACTGTGCTACCGTTACACTGTATATTACTGTGCTACAGTTACACTGTATATTACTGTGCTGCAGTTACACTGTATATTACTGTGCTGCCGTTACACTGTATGTTACTGTGCTACAGTTACACTGTATATTACTGTGGGGACGTTACACTGTATATTACTGTGCTACAGCTACACTGTATTACTGTGCTACCGTTACACTGTATATTACTGTGCTACAGTTACACTGTATATTACTGTGCTACAGTTACACTGTATATTACTGTGCTACCGTTACACTGTATATTACTGTGCTACAGTTACACTGTATATTACTGTGCTACAGTTACACTGTATATTACTGTGCTACAGTTACACTGTATATTACTGTGCTACTGTTACACTGTATATTACTGTGCTACTGTTACACTGTATATTACTGTGCTACAGTTACACTGTATATTACTGTGCTACCGTTACACTGTACATTACTGTGCTACTGTTACACTGTATATTACTGTGCTGCCGTTACACTGTATATTACTGTGCTACAGTTACACTGTATATTACTGTGCTACAGTTACACTGTATATTACTGTGCTACCGTTACACTGTATATTACTGTGCTACAGTTACACTGTATATTACTGTGCTACAGTTACACTGTATATTACTGTGCTACTGTTACACTGTATATTACTGTGCTACAGTTACACTGTATATTACTGTGCTACAGTTACACTGTATATTACTGTGCTACAGTTACACTGTATATTACTGTGCTACTGTTACACTGTATATTACTGTGCTACTGTTACACTGTATATTACTGTGCTACTGTTACACTGTATATTACTGTGGGGCCGTTACACTGTATATTACTGTGCTACAGTTACACTGTATATTACTGTGCTACAGTTACACTGTATATTACTGTGCTACTGTTACACTGTATATTACTGTGCTACAGATACACTGTATATTACTGTGCTACAGTTACACTGTATATTACTGTGCTACTGTTACACTGTATATTACTGTGCTACTGTTACACTGTATATTACTGTGGGGCCGTTACACTGTATATTACTGTGCTACAGTTACACTGTATATTACTGTGCTACCGTTACACTGTATATTACTGTGCTACAGTTACACTGTATATTACTGTGCTACAGTTACACTGTATATTACTGTGCTACAGTTACACTGTATATTATTGTGCTACCGTTACACTGTATATTACTGTGCTACCGTTACACTGTATATTACTGTGCTACCGTTACACTGTATATTACTGTGCTACCGTTACACTGTATATTACTGTGCTACAGTTACACTGTATATTACTGTGCTACAGTTACACTGTATATTACTGTGCTACAGTTACACTGTATATTACTGTGCTACAGTTACACTGTATATTACTGTGCTACTGTTACACTGTATATTACTGTGCTACAGTTACACTGTATATTACTGTGCTACTGTTACACTGTATATTACTGTGCTGCCGTTACACTGTATATTACTGTGCTACCGTTACACTGTATATTACTGTGCTACAGTTACACTGTATATTACTGTGCTACAGTTACACTGTATATTACTGTGCTACAGTTACACTGTATATTATTGTGCTACCGTTACACTGTATATTACTGTGCTGCCGTTACACTGTATATTACTGTGCTACCGTTACACTGTATATTACTGTGCTACCGTTACACTGTATATTACGGTGCTACAGTTACACTGTATATTACTGTGCTACAGTTACACTGTATATTACTGTGCTACCGTTACACTGTATATGACTGTGCTATAGTTACACTGTATAATACTGTGCTACAGTTACACTGTATATTACTGTGCTACCGTTACACTGTATATTACTGCGCTACCGTTACACTGTATATTACTGTGCTACAGTTACACTGTATATTACTGTGCTACAGTTACACTGTATATTACTGTGCTACCGTTACACTGTATGTTACTGTGCTACCGTTACACTGTATATTACTGTGCTACAGATACACTGTATGTTACTGTGCTACAGTTACACTGTATATTACTGCGCTACCGTTACACTGTATATTACTGTGCTACAGCTACACTGTATATTACTGTGCTACCGTTACACTGTATATTACTGTGCTACAGTTACACTGTATATTACTGTGCTACCGTTACACTGTATATTACTGTGCTACAGTTACACTGTATATTACTGTGCTACCGTTACACTGTATATTACTGTGCTACAGTTACACTGTATATTACTGTGCTGCCGTTACACTGTATATTACTGTGCTACAGTTACACTGTATATTACTGTGCTACCGTTACACTGTATAATACGGTGCTACCGTTACACTGTATATGACTGTGCTACCGTTACACTGTATATTACTGTGCTACCGTTACACTGTATATTACTGTGCTACCGTTACACTGTATGTTACTGTGCTACCGTTACACTGTATATTACTGTGCTACAGTTACACTGTATATTACTGTGCTACCGTTACACTGTATGTTACTGTGCTACCGTTACACTGTATGTTACTGTGCTACCGTTACACTGTATATTACTGTGCTACAGTTACATTGTATATTATTGTGCTGCCGTTACACTGTATATTACTGTGCTACCATTACACTGTATGTTACTGTGCTACCGTTACACTGTATATTACTGTGCTACCTTTACACTGTATATTACTGTGCTACAGTTACATTGTATATTATTGTGCTACCGTTACACTGTATATTACTGTGCTACTGTTACACTGTATATTACTGTGCTACAGTTACACTGTATATTACTGTGCTACCGTTACACTGTATATTACTGTGCTACTGTTACACTGTATGTTACTGTGCTACCGTTACACTGTATATTACTGTGCTGCCGTTACACTGTATATTACTGTGCTACAGTTACACTGTATATTACTGTGCTGCCGTTACACTGTATATTACTGTGCTACCGTTACACTGTATATTACTGTGCTACAGTTACACTGTATATTACTGTGCTACAGTTACACTGTATATTACTGTGCTACCGTTACACTGTATGTTACTGTGCTACCGTTACATTCTATATTACTGTGCTACCGTTACACTGTATATTACTGTGCTACTGTTACACTGTATGTTACTGTGCTACCGTTACACTGTATATTACTGTGCTACTGTTACACTGTATATTACTGTGCTACAGTTACATTGTATATTATTGTGCTACCGTTACACTGTATATTACTGTGCTACCGTTACACTGTATATTACTGTGCTACAGTTACACTGTATATTACTGTGCTACCGTTACACTGTATGTTACTGTGCTACCGTTACACTGTATATTACTGTGCTGCCGTTACACTGTATATTACTGTGCTACAGTTACACTGTATATTACTGTGCTGCCGTTACACTGTATATTACTGTGCTGCCGTTACACTGTATATTACTGTGCTGCCGTTACACTGTATATTACTGTGCTCCGTTACACTGTATATTACTGTGCTACCGTTACACTGTATATTACTGTGCTACCGTTACACTGTATATTACTGTGCTACCGTTACACTGTATATTACTGTGCTACCGTTACACTGTATATTACTGTGCTACCGTTACACTGTATATTACTGTGCTACCGTTACACTGTATATTACTGTGCTACCGTTACACTGTATATTACTGTGCTACAGTTACACTGTATATTACTGTGCTACAGTTGCACTGTATATTACTGTGCTGCAGTTACACTGTATATTACTGTGCTACTGTTACACTGTATATTACTGTGCTACTGTTACACTGTATATTACTGTGCTACTGTTACACTGTATGTTACTGTGCTACTGTTACACTGTATGTTACTGTGCTACCGTTACACTGTATATTACTGTGCTACCGTTACACTGTATATTACTGTGCTGCCGTTACACTGTATATTACTGTGCTACAGATACACTGTATGTTACTGTGCTACAGTTACACTGTATATGACTGTGCTGCCGTTACACTGTATATGACTGTGCTACCGTTACACTGTATATTACTGTGCTACCGTTACACTGTATATTACTGTGCTACAGTTACACTGTATATTACTGTGCTACCGTTACACTGTATGTTACTGTGCTACCGTTACACTGTATGTTACTGTGCTGCCGTTACACTGTATATTACTGTGCTACAGTTACACTGTATGTTACTGTGCTACAGTTACACTGTATATTACTGTGCTACCGTTACACTGTATATTACTGTGCTACCGTTACACTGTATATTACTGTGCTACAGTTACACTGTATATTACTGTGCTACCGTTACACTGTATATTACTGTGCTGCCGTTACACTGTATATTACTGTGCTACCGTTACACTGTATATTACTGTGCTACCGTTACACTGTATATTACTGTGCTACAGTTACACTGTATATTACTGTGCTACCGTTACACTGTATGTTACTGTTCTACAGTTACACTGTATATTACTGTGCTACAGTTACACTGTATATTACTGTGCTACCGTTACACTGTATATTACTGTGCTGCCGTTACACTGTATATTACTGTGCTGCCGTTACACTGTATATTACTGTGCTACCGTTACACTGTATATTACTGTGCTACAGTTACACTGTATGTTACTGTTCTACAGTTACACTGTATATTACTGTGCTACAGTTACACTGTATATTACTGTGCTACAGTTACACTGTATATTACTGTGCTACAGTTACACTGTATATTACTGTGCTACAGTTACACTGTATATTACTGTGCTACCGTTACACTGTATATTACTGTGCTACAGATACACTGTATGTTACTGTTCTACCGTTACACTGTATATTACTGTGCTACAGTTACACTGTATATTACTGTGCTGCCGTTACACTGTATATTACTGTGCTACAGTTACACTGTATATTACTGTGCTAGTTACACTGTATATTACTGTGCTACCGTTACACTGTATATTACTGTGCTACAGTTACACTGTATATTACTGTGCTACCGTTACACTGTATATTACGGTGCTACAGTTACACTGTATATTACTGTGCTACAGTTACACTGTATATTACTGTGCTACCGTTACACTGTATATTACTGTGCTACAGTTACACTGTATATTACTGTGCTAGTTACACTGTATATTACTGTGCTACCGTTACACTGTATATTACTGTGCTACAGTTACACTGTATATTACTGTGCTACAGTTACACTGTATATTACTGTGCTACAGTTACACTGTATATTACTGTGCTAGTTACACTGTATATTACTGTGCTACAGTTACACTGTATATTACTGTAACGCATTACTGTGCTACAGTTACACTGTATATTACTGTGCTACAGTTACACTGTATATTACTGTGCTAGTTACACTGTATATTACTGTGCTACAGTTACACTGTATATTACTGTGCTGCCGTTACACTGTATATTACTGTGCTACCGTTACACTGTATATGACTGTGCTACAGTTACACTGTATAATACTATGCTACAGTTACACTGTATATTACTGTGCTACCGTTACACTGTATATTACTGTGCTACCGTTACACTGTATATTACTGTGCTACCGTTACACTGTATATTACTGTGCTACAGTTACACTGTATATTACTGTGCTACAGTTACACTGTATATTACTGTGCTACCGTTACACTGTATATTACTGTGCTACCGTTACACTGTATGTTACTGTGCTACAGTTACACTGTATATTACTGTGCTACTGTTACACTGTATGTTACTGTGCTGCCGTTACACTGTATATTACTGTGCTACCGTTACACTGTATATTACTGTGCTACCGTTACACTGTATATTACTGTGCTACCGTTACACTGTATATTACTGTGCTACAGTTACACTGTATATTACTGTGCTACAGTTACACTGTATATTACTGTGCTGCCGTTATACTGTATATTACTGTGCTACAGTTACACTGTATATGACTGTGCTACAGTTACACTGTATATGACTGTGCTACCGTTACACTGTATATTACTGTGCTGCCGTTACACTGTATATTATTGTGCTGCCGTTACACTATATATTACTGTGCTACCGTTACACTGTATATTACTGTGCTGCCGTTACACTGTATATTACTGTGCTACCGTTTCACTGTATATTACTGTGCTACAGTTACACTGTATATTACTGTGCTGCCGTTACACTGTATATTACTGTGCTACAGTTACAATGTATATTACTGTGCTACCGTTACACTGTATATTATTGTGCTGCTGTTACACTGTAAATTACTGTGCTACAGTTACACTGTATATGACTGTGCTACAGTTACACTGTATATGACTGTGCTACCGTTACACTGTAAATTACTGTGCTACAGTTACACTGTATATGACTGTGCTACAGTTACACTGTATATGACTGTGCTACCGTTACACTGTATATTACTGTGCTACAGTTACACTGTATATTACTGTGCTGCCGTTACACTGTATATTACTGTGCTACAGTTACACTGTATATTACTGTGCTGCCGTTACACTGTATATTACTGTGCTACAGATACACTGTATATTACTGTGCTACAGCTACACTGTATATTACTGTGCTGCTGTTACACTGTATATTACTGTGCTACAGATACACTGTATATTACTGTGCTACAGCTACACTGTATATTACTGTGCTACAGATACACTGTATATTACTGTGCTACAGATACAGTATATAATACTGTGGTTATGTGATATTGTTTTCAGACTGTTATACTGCAGTTTAGCTATATCCTGTTACTATCTCACTGTTATATGCTATATTTTAATACTATTTGCTCTGTATTGTACGACTCCTCCATTCTAATGCTATTACACGTGAACCCCACCATGTTACCCTATAACTCCATCCCCTCCCCAAAACCAGAGGGGTAGTAATAAAGGACGTATGAGGGGTCAAGCTGGGGGAGCTTTACAAACTCTGTATGATGCCTGCAGGAGACAGAGAGACACAAGGCAGAGGACAATGAACTATAGACTGATACATGGAGAGTGCAGGGAGGGGGGGGGTAATATGGTTTGGGAGAAGCTGCTCATGACCCCATACGAATTGTCCAATCACTGAACCTGACCTGCTTGTCCAGATGTGGGGGCCCAGGACGGGTTCTGTATTATGTGCAGCGAGGTGAGGGAGGCAGTATAATGATGAGTACTGTGTGATACCCCAGTGTTACTGCTGAGTACTGGGTGTACAGTCATGCAAATACATCTGTGTGTGTGTGTGTGTGTGTGTGTGTGTGTGTGTGTGTGTGTGTGTGTGTGTGTGTGTGTGTGTGTGTGTGTGTGTGTGTGTGTGTGTGTGTGTATATACCTACAGTTGTGTGACAATAATAACAATCTGTTCCTTAGCAGGTCTTAAAATTAGGTAAATACAAGCTCAGATGAACAACAACACATGACATATTACACCGTGTCATGATTTATTTAACAGAAATAAAGCCAAAATGGAGAAGCCATGTGTGAAAAACTAAGTATACCTTATGATTCAATAGCTTGTAGAACCACCTTTAGCAGCAATAACTTGAAGTAATCGTTTTCTGTATGACTTTATCAGTCTCTCACATCGTTTTGGAGGAATTTTGGCCCACTCTTCTTTACAACGTTGCTTCAGTTCATTGGTTTGTGGGCATTTGTTTATGCACAGCTCTCTTAAGGTCCTGCCACAGCATTTCAATCGGGTTGAGGTCTGGACTTTGACTGGGCCATTGCAACACCTTGATTCTTTTCTTTTTCAGCCATTCTGTTGTAGATTTGCTGGTGTGCTTGGGATCATTATCCTGTTGCATGACCCAATTTCGGCCAAGCTTTAGCTGTCGGACAGATGGCCTCACATTTGACTAGAATACTTTGGTATACAGAGGAGTTCATGGTCGAGTCAATGACTGCAAGGTTCCCAAGTCCTGTGGCTGCAAAACAAGCCCAAATCACCACCCCTTCACCACCGTGCTTGACAGTTGATATGAGGTGTTTGTGCTGATATGCTGTGTTTGGTTTTCGCCAAAAGTGGCGCTGTGCATTACGGCCAAACATCTCCACTTTGGTCTCGTCTGTCCATAGGACATTGTTCCAGAAGTCTTGTGGTTTGTTCAGATGCAACTTTGCAAACCTAAGCCATGCTACCATGTTCTTTTTAGAGAGAAGAGGCTTCCTCCTGGCAACCCTTCCAAACAAACCATACTTGTTCAGTCTTTTTCTAATTGTACTGTCATGAACTTTAACATATAACATGCTAACTGAGGCCTGTAGAGTCTGAGAGGTAACTCTTGGGTTTTTTGCAATTTCTCTGAGCATTGCACGGTCTGACCTTGGGGTGAATTTGTTGGGACTCCTGGGAAGATTGGCAACTGTCTTGAATGTTTTCCATTTTTTAATAATCTTTCTCACTGTAGAATGATGGACTTTAAATTGTTTGCTGATGTCTTTCCTCCTTGGCATTGTATTAACACACACCTGAATGCTCCAGACCAGCAAACTGCTAAAACTTCGGCTTTTATAGAGGTGGTCACAATTGCTGATGATCAATTAATCAAGGGCATTTGATTAGCATCACCTGTCTGCTACTTAGCACCTTAATTCCTATGGAAGCAGTAAGGGTGTACTTAGTTTTTCATACATAGCTTCTCCATTTTGGCTTTATTTATGTTAAATAAATCATGACACGGTGTAATATGTCATATGTTGTTGTTCATCTGAGGTTGTATTTTTAGACCTGCTAAGGAACAGATGATTGTTATTATGTCCTGATATGTAAAACCATGGAATTCAAAGAGGGTGTACTTTCTTTTTCACACAACTGTGTGTGTGTGTGTGTGTGTATGTGTGTGTGTGTATATACCTATATGTGTGTGTACCTATATATGTGTATATGTAGGTATATACCTATGTGTGTATGCCTATGTGTATATAACTCTGTGTATACTTATATATATGTATATATATATATATATGTATATATATATATGTACATGTATACGTGTGTGTGTGTGTGTGTGTGTGTGTGTGTGTGTGTGTGTGTGTGTGTGTGTGTGTGTGTGTGTGTGTGTGTGTGTGTGTGTATGTATATATATATATATATATATGTGTAAGTATATACCTGTGTATGTGTATATATATTATATGTGTATATACGTGTGTGTGTATACAGTATATATATCATTGACTACCACAACTAGATGCTCACCACACAAATCAACAGCTCCACTGTAACAACTACAACACAACTACTACACTGCAAATGGATACTGCATATCTGCGGCCAGGTGTTCCTCACTCAGTGTCACACAATCCCTGCACTGTTCTATGCCAAGTGCTGTTAGTACAGGATACTGTGCTGGGGATACTGAAGGCTCGGGATGCTGTGCGCAGTGCTGTTAGTACAGGATCCTGTGCCAGTGCTGTTAGTACAGGATGCTGTGCTGGGGATACACAAGGCTCGGGATGCTGTGCGCGGTGCTGTTAGTACAGGATGCTGTGCTGGGGATACACAAGGCTCGGGATGCTGTGCGCGGTGCTGTTAGTACAGGATGCTGTGCTGGGGATACACAAGGCTCGGGATGCTGTGCGCAGTGCTGTTAGTACAGGGTGCTGTGCGCAGTACTGTTAGTACAGGGTGCTGTGCGCAGTGCTGTTAGTACAGGGTGCTGTGCGCAGTGCTGTTAGTATAGGGTGCTGTGTGCAGTGCTGTTAGTATAGGGTGCTGTGCGCAGTGCTGTTAGTACAGGGTGCTGTGCGCAGTGCTGTTAGTACAGGGTGCTGTGCGCAGTGCTGTTAGTACAGGGTGCTGTGCGCAGTGCTGTTAGTACAGGGTGCTGTGCGCAGTGCTGTTAGTACAGGGTGCTGTGCGCAGTGCTGTTAGTACAGGGTGCTGTGCGCAGTGCTGTTAGTACAGGGTGCTGTGCGCAGTGCTGTTAGTACAGGGTGCTGTGCGCAGTGCTGTTAGTATAGGGTGCTGTGCGCAGTGCTGTTAGTACAGGGTTCTGTGCGCAGTGCTGTTAGTATAGGGTGCTGTGCGCAGTGCTGTTAGTATAGGGTGCTGTGCGCAGTGCTGTTAGTACAGGGTGCTGTGCGCAGTGCTGTTAGTACAGGGTGCTGTGCGCAGTGCTGTTAGTACAGGGTGCTATGTGCAGTGCTGTTAGTATAGGGTGCTGTGCGCAGTGCTGTTAGTACAGGGTGCTGTGCGCAGTGCTGTTAGTACAGGGTGCGGTGCGCAGTGCTGTTTGTATAGGGTGCTGTGCGCAGTGCTGTTAGTATAGGGTGCTGTGCGCAGTGCTGTTAGTACAGGGTGCTGTGCGCAGTGCTGTTAGTACAGGGTGCTGTGCGCAGTGCTGTTAGTACAGGGTGCTGTGCGCAGTGCTGTTAGTACAGGGTGCTGTGCGCAGTGCTGTTAGTACAGGGTGCTGTGCGCAGTGCTGTTAGTATAGGGTAATGTGCGCGGTGCTGTTAGTACAAGGTGCTGTGCTGGGTATACAGAAGGCTCGGGATGTGTGCGCGGTGCTGTTAGTACAGGGTGCTGTGCTGGGGATACAGAAGGCTCGGGATGTGTGCGCGGTGCTGTTAGTACAGGGTGCTGTGCTGGGGATACAGAAGGCTCGGGATGTGTGCGCGGTGCTGTTAGTATAGGGTGCTGTGCGCGGTGCTGTTAGTACAGTGTGCTGTGCTGGGGATACAGAAGGCTCGGGATGCTGTGCACTGTTGTCCTGTAACCTTCCAATATTGCACTCGTCCCGGCCTCCGCTTCCCTGGGCTTCTCTGCGTTCCGACCGGACCCCACGTCACTGTGCGCCAGAGCTACAGCGCCCCCCTACTCATCACCGAGGCTCCCCCCCACTCATCACCACGGCCCCCCCCCATCTCATCACCGCGGCTCCCCCCCTACTCATCACCGCGGCCCCCCCTACTCATCACCGCGGCCTCCCCCCCCTACTCATCACTGCGGCCTCCCTCCCCCTACTTATCACCACGGCTCCCCCCTACTCATCACCGCGGCTCCCCCCCACTCATCACCACGGCTCCCCCCCTATTCATCACCGCGGCTCCCCCCCCCCACTCATCACCACGGCTCCCCCCCTACTCATCACCGCGGCCTCCCCCCCCTACTCATCACTGCGGCCTCCCTCCCCCTACTTATCACCACGGCTCCCCCCCTACTCATCACCGCGGCTCCCCCCCCCACTCATCACCACGGCTCCCCCCCTACTCATCACCGCGGCCTCCCCCCCCTACTCATCACTGCGGCCTCCCTCCCCCTACTTATCACCACGGCTCCCCCCCTACTCATCACCGCGGCTCCCCCCCCCACTCATCACCACGGCTCCCCCCCTATTCATCACCGCGGCTCCCCCCCTACTCAACGCCGCGGCTCCCCCCCACCATCTCATCACCGCGGCTCCCCCCCTACTCATCACCGTGGCCCCCTACTCATCACCGCGGCCTCCCCCCCCCTACTCATCACCGCGGCCTCCCCCCCTACTCATCACCGTGGCCTCCCCCCCCTACTCATCACCGCGGCCTCCCCCCCCTACTCATCACCGCGGCCTCCCTCCCCCTACTCATCAACGCGCCCTACCCCCCCCACGCATCACTGTGGCTTCCCTCCACCTACGCATCAACGCGCCCTCCCACCCCCACTCATCACCGCGGCTCTCCCCCTACTCATCACCGCGGCCTCCCCCCCCTACTCATCACCGCGGCCTCCCCCCCCACTCATCACCGCGGCCTCCCCCCCCTACTCATCACCACGGCCTCCCCCCCCCTACTCATCACCGCTGCCCCTCCCCTCCTACTCATCACCGCGGCCTCCCTCCCCCTACTCATCAACGCGCCCTACCCCCCCACGCATCACTGCGGCTTCCCTCCACCTACGCATCAACGCGCCCTCCCACCCCCACTCATCACCGCGGCTCTCCCCCTACTCATCACCGCGGCTCCCCCCCTCTACTCATCACCGCGGCTCCCCCCCCTACTCATCACCGCAGCCTCCCTCCTACTCATTGCCGCGGCTCCCCCCCCCCTACTCATCATCGCGGCTCCCCCCCTCTGTGCTGATCCTGTCCCCAAAAAGTTACCTCCCCCCCCCCGTGTTGATCCTGACCAGAAACAGTCCCCCTCCCCCCCCTCTCTATGATGTGTAGCCGTGTATTTCCTGTTGAGAAAAAGAGGTTAACAAAAGCAGGACTGGTTCAGTCTGTTCCAAAGACCTGGAGCTACCCGATAGCCTAAGGCCGCGCTTATAGTCCCGGCGACGCGACGCCTCGTCAACACAAATGTATTGAAGCCGTTGCGTGCGCTTATAGTAGGAGCGACGCCATGGCGAGATGGCTGGAAATCAACTCAATTAGATTTTTTTCAGCGTGACGTCAGCGTCGCCGGCACTCTAAGCGCGGCCTTGTATAGCAGTGCTGCAGATACAGGTGCTTTATCATCTCTACGTAACAGTCCTCTCCTCTTACCTGTGCCTGGTTCTCCTGACACCTATCAGCTGGATCCGCAGCACGGCACCCAGGGCCGGGACACCCCCACATTTGTGTCACCCCCAGAGGAGCAGCTGAAGTGGTTTATACCAAGAACCTGAAGACTGCAGTCTGAATGAGCTTTATATTGGGGTTCCAGCTTCACTACCACTGTTAATGGCTCCCCAACTCTCACACTGAGGCACATGGAACCCTATGGTACATTAGCCCTCAGAGATACCGGTACGTGATGGGATGGAAATGCCTCTGTGTGTCGGCTGAAAGTCCAAGTCCTTTGCTACATTAACCCGAAGTACCCAGGTATCTACAAAGCACAAAAAACATGGCACCCGTTAGAAAAACAATGGCAACTTTATGAGGAATTGTAGAGGTTTATGGCGGAAGCGGACGTCACAGCACCGGGTAACGCGGGGATCGGGAGAGGCAGGGGAAGGTGTACAGGTGGGATGGTTACCTGGGGGTATAAAACAGGGGGTACTCTGTGTGTCCCCTGCTAACCCTCAGTATGGTGGCTTGGCAAGGACACATCTCAACAATGTTACACACTTTGCAGGTTAATGACAGATTTCCGCAGCATTGGGGTGGCCTTAGAGCACCGCTGTGTGCAGCTATCTTTCAACGACCCTGCTTGTGTGCCATCTAGGAAAATCTCACTTGCACAATACAATATACATTTGCACAATATTACAGGGTCCCAAACCCCCCACAATAAGCATGATAATAGCCCCCCTGTTGTGACCCCACAGCAGAGTGTGTGTGTGTGTGTGTGTGTGTGTGTGTGTGTGTCAGTTTATTCAGCTTGTTCCTGTGACACGTAGTAACACTGACATCCTGATATATTAGTAACCTCCATCCAAACCCCTCGTTTCCAAAATGTAACAAGTCAACCCAGTCTCCTGCCCCAAAGTTTGTTGGTTGGAAGCCCCTTTGTATGGAGAAAGCAGGTCCTGAAGGGGGGTGTCGCCTCAGCTCAGAGTGCAGAGGTTTAGAAAGCCCCCCCCCCCAATAAGGTGCCACGCCTGCTGGAGTCGGTCAGAGTCCGTGGAGGTGGCAGTTTTCAGTGTCCCTTCTCTAGATTCTGCCACGGTGGGAAGGTATGGCGTGGCACCCCCCAGTGACCCCAGCTGGGCTGACTGCAGGATAAGCGGCTGCACAGTTCTCACTCCCTCCCTCCCAGCAGGATTCTCCGGTACGGCTCAAAGTCCTCTGGAATTGTGTCTGTGTAGGGAGAGGACGCGGGTGTCAGAGTGGCAGCACGATCACACAACCGTAAAGGCGTCTTTGTTTTTACTTAGATTGCAAGCTCTCTAGGGCAGGCAGTCCCTTGTCACATCGTCGGTATGAGTACATGCTCATGCCGATGTATATAACTACTTATTGTAATCCAAATCACCGCCGGCGTTTCCATTCCCATCCCTTAGTAACTCGGCAGCTGGCGCTGCCTGGGCTTTCTGCTACATTGCCCAGGAGTTTATACCATTATTTCATTTGTATACCGTGCTAAGCGGTCGGTGCAGGGCATGCGGGGGGAGAGGGTAACCCCGAAACCAGTGAGATTTCTAATAATAATAGTATGCCTGGGGTTTGTACAAAAAGCCCTAAGAGCAAAGAGAGAACCCGATGCCAAGCCCAGTGTTCCCGATCACCGAGCGTGGTTCTGTGACCCGGGGATTTGCACCTCCTCCTGTCCCGGCGTGCTCACACCGCCGCCGGCACCGCGCACTCACCGTTACAGCGGTACTGCAAGTTGGACCAGATGATGTTCTCCTGGGAGAAGCAGAAGACGCCCAGCCGGCCGCCACGCATGCTCGTGTCTATAATCACCCCGGAATCCGCGACCAGATCGACGCCTTCATACAGCTTTACCCTGAGAGACGCGGCCAAGGGGTTAATGCAGGTCGGCATCATTACTCCCAAGTGCTGCACCGAAATGCAGACCTGCAGCAGCATTATAGGTACTGAAGCATGAAATGTATACAGAACGTGGGCGGGGCAGCGAGCAGTAACGTGGACTCCCACGGGGGTATGTAGCTATATACACATTGTAACCCTTTCCCTGCCAGGGCCCCCGGAGCTGCACTCGTATGTATGTAGGAGTTAAATGTATTCAAAGAGGATGAGTATGGGTGGCTGCTATAACACCCCAAATAAGACACCCTAAAAAATGCCACTGGATAAATCCTTGGCCAGTCACAGGCAGACTGTGAGTTTTTGTCCCCATCCCAGGCCCCCGTAGTATGAGGGGGGGGGGGGCAATGTGAGGGAGGGGCAGCGTGAGGGAGGGGCAGGGGGAGTTTGAGGGGGTATTAATTGGGAAGCGCAGCACGGGGTCCGTGCCAGGAACACAGAGCAGGACAGTTCCCAGAGCCGGGACCCCCGCTTCCTATCCCAGGCTTATTGTGCTGCTCCTTTCCATATGAAAGAACCCCCCCAGCATTCCTGACAGGGTTTGGGTTGCCGTGGCGATGCCGACAACGGACGCCGTGACCCAGCTCCCCGCTGACATCATCGGCTCGCAAAACAAAAACAGGCGAGGGGATTTTCGGTGCGGGCGGCTCTGACCCTTTGTGCTGAATCTCGCCCTGGGAGAGAGAGCGGGGCCGTTAACTCCGTGTGTGCCACGTGTACCTGAAGCACCCCCCCCCTACCTCCCCCCAGCAGCGGGGGGGGGGGGGGGGGGATTTTCACACTAATATAATGTACCACCTTTCTCGTTCCAGCAAATAAATGCACCAGGTTCCGTGGCCTCGGCGCCACGTTTCCGGTAGAAGGACCCATGATATATATATATATATATAACCACGGGGATAGTGCTCGCTTTGCTGACCTGATGTAGCCAACTTGGGGCCGGTGCATGAGCTGCCAGCGGTATGAGGTCTTGTCCTTCCAGCCCACGTTCCGTGGATCCTTCCACAGCAACCGCACCTGGTCATTGGTGTGTCCCGTGTGCCACAAAGCGTTGCGCATCTGCTCTCCGGGGCCCGTCTTTGACTTTACAGCCTGCATGCAGGGGGCAGATGGAGGCAGGTGGGTGAGGTGGGAGAGGGCAAGAACGTGGCAGGGGGCAGGAACGTGGGAGGGGGTAGGTGAGTGACAAGGATGTGGGAGGGGGCAGGTGAGTGACAGGGACGTGGGAGGGGGCAGGTGAGTGACAGGGATGTGGGAGGGGGCAGGTGAGTGACAGGTAGAAGGTGAGTGACAGGGATGTCGGAGGGGGCAGGTGAGTGACAGGGAAGTTGAAAGGGCCAGGTGAGTGACAGATGTGGTAGGGGGCAGGTGAGTGATGGAAGTGGGAGGGGCAGATGAGTGACAGGGACGTGGGAGGGGGCAGATGAGTGACAGGGACGTGGGAGGGGGCAGGTGAGTGACAGGGACGTGGGAGGGGTCAGGTGAGTGACAGGGATGTGGGAGAGGGTAATTGAGTAACAGGGACGTAGGAGGGGTCAGTTGAGTGATAGGGACGTGGCAGGGAGCGGGTGTGTGACAGACGTGGGAGGGGGCAGGTGAGTGACAGGGACGTGGGAGGGGGCAGATGAGTGACAGGGACGTGGGAAGGGGCAGATGAGTGACAGGGACGTGACAGGGAGCAGATGAGTGACAGGGACGTGGCAGGGAGCAGGTGAGTGACAGGGACGTGGGAGGGGGCAGGTGAGTGACAGGGACGTGGCAGGGAGCAGGTGAGTGACAGGGACGTGGGAGGGGGCAGAATAGCTTGGAGAGAAGAATAAAGAGAGCAGAGTCCAGGCCAGGGAGGTGATCACCGTACTGGGGCGTGGGACGGTGTGTGCCAGCAGTGGGCACAGTCAGCAGCCTCTGACCTTGAGCTGCAGCCCGGGCTCTGCCACGGCTCTGAATGGCGTGGCCTGCCAGTATGTCTGCTCTGTCTGCTTCCACATCACCACATAGAAGCTGGCGCTGTCCTGGTAGCTGAAGATGAAGCCGGCGTAGTCATCGTCTGTCACCGTGTTCACGTGGAACGTCCCCTCGAAGTCCACGCCATTAAAGGCTGTGTAACCTGCAAGGAAAAGGGGAGGGGTAAGAGGGGAGTGTGGGAGGGGGCAAGAGGGGAGCATGGGAGGGGGCAAGAGGGGAGCATGGGGGGGGGCAAGAGGGGAGCGTGGGAAGAGGCAACAGGGGTAAGAGGGCAGTGTGGGAGGGGGCAGAGTGGGAGGGTGCAAGAGGGGAGCATGGGAGGGGGCAAGAGGGGAGCGTGGGAGGGGGCAAGAGGGGAGCGTGGGAGGGGACAAGGGATAGCATGGGAGGGGGCAAGAGGCGAGCGTGGGAGGGGGCAAGAGGGGAGCATGGGAGGGGACAAGAGGGCAGTGTGGGAGGGGGATGAGAGGGGGTAAGAGGGCAGTGTGGGAGGAGGACGGGAAGGGGTAAGAGGGCAGTGTGGGAGGGGGGACGGGAGAAAATAAGAGGGCAGTGTGGGAGGGGGACAAAAGGGGGTAAGAGGGCAGTGTGAGAGGGGAACGTGAAGGGTAAGAGGGCAGTGTGTTAGGGGGTAAGAGGGCAGTGTGTGAGGGGGACGGGAGGGGTAAGAGGGCAGTGTGTGAGGGGGATGGGAAGGGGTAAGAGGGTAGTGTGGGAGGGGGACGGGAGGGGTAAGAGGGGGATGGGAGGGGGTAAGAGGGCAGTGTGGGAGGGGGACAGGAGGGGTCAGAGGGCATTTTGGGAGTGGGTAAGAGGGCAGTGTGGGAGGGGGACGGGAGGGGTAAGAGGGCAGTATAAGAGTGGGACGGGAAGGGTAAGAGGGCAGTGTGGGAGGGGTAGGAGGGGGATAGGAGGGGGTAAGAGGGCAGTGTGAGAGGGGGACAGGAGGGTTCAGAGGGCATTGTGGGAAGGGGTAAGAGGGCAGTGTGGGAGGGGGACAGGAGGGGTAAGAGGGCAGTGTGGGAGGGGGTAAGAGGGCAGTGTGAGGGGGACAGGAAGGGTAAGAGGGCAGTGTGGGAGGGGGACGGGAGGGGGTAAGAGGGCAGTGTGAGAGGGGGACGGGAAGGGTAAGAGGGCAGTGTGAGAGGGGGAAGGGTAAGAGGGCAGTGTGGGAGAGGGACAGGAGGGGGCAAGAGGGCAGTGTGGGAGGGGGACGGGAGGGGGTAAGAGGGCAGTGTGAGAGGGGGACGGGAAGGGTAAGAGGGCAGTGTGAGAGGGGTGGGAAGGGTAAGAGGGCAGTGTGGGAGGGGGATGGGAGGGGGTAAGAGGGCAGTGTGGGAGGGGGATGGGAGGGGGTAAGAGGGCAGTGTGAGGGGGACGGAAAGGGTGAGAGGGCAGTGTGGGAGAGGGACAGGAGGGGGTAAGAGGGCAGTGTGGGAGGGGGACAGGAGGGGGTAAGAGGGCAGTGTGGGAGGGGGACGGGAGTGGGTAAGAGGGCAGTGTGGGAGGGGGACGGGAGGGGGTAAGAGGCCAGTGTGAGAGGGGGACGGGAAGGGTAAGAGAGCAGTGTGGGAGAGGGACAGGAGGGGGTAAGAGGGCAGTGTGGGAGGGGACGGGAGGGGTAAGAGGACAAACTGCCCCCTGCAGGGAGACACAATCCTCACATACCTACAGCAAGCCCGGGATCACTGTTCATGGTCTGAACAATCTCCATGCCCTGGGGATAGTTACATAGTTACTTAGACGATAGATACTTTATCTTATATCCCTACTTACAGTGTACTGATCCAGGGGAAGGCAGAAACCCCAGTAACACATCATTCAAGTGGATAAGATTACTCCCTGGGTCAGCATCCTTCCCATGTTACTTATTTGGTATATCCCTGTGTACCTTTCCTTTCTAAACATATGAGAGGATTCATCTGTGCTTTTACATTTTTGGCTGTCATGCCGCAATAAAGTTTTTTCAGTTTGACGCATGCCTCCAGCCCTTCTATGCTTAGCAGTGTGCATCCCGTTCGCCTCTCTTTCTAAACATATGTCCAACCTTTTTTTTAACATATCTATTGTATCTGCCATCACAGTCTCCATGGGTAATGAATTCCCCATTTTAACTGCCCTTACTGTACAGAACCCTTTCCTTTGTTGCTGGTGAAATCTCCTTTCCTCCAACCTTAAGGGAGGACCCTGAGTCCTTTGTACACAGGAACATGTTATTGTACATGCAGTGCACCATACACGGGATACACAGGAACATGTTATTGTACACGCAATGCACCATACACGGGATACACAGGAACATG
The DNA here is from genome assembly GCF_040206685.1 of Ascaphus truei. Lineage (NCBI taxonomy): Eukaryota > Metazoa > Chordata > Amphibia > Anura > Ascaphidae > Ascaphus > Ascaphus truei. The sequence continues at coordinate 56,713 of NW_027456955.1, forward strand.
TTATTGTACACGCAATGCACCATACACGGGATACACAGGAACATGTTATTGTACACACAGTGCACCATACACGGGATACACAGGAACATGTTATTGTACACGCAGTGCACCACACGTGTGATACACAGGAACATGTTATTGTACACGCAATGCACCATACACGGGATACACAGGAACATGTTATTGTACATGCAGTGCACCACACGCGTGATACACAGGAACATGTTATTGTACACGCAGTGCACCATACACGGGATACACAGGAACATGTTATTGTACACGCAGTGCACCATACACGGGATACACAGGAACATGTTATTGTACACGCAATGCACCATACACGGGATACACAGGAACATGTTATTGTACACACAATGCACCATACACGGGATACACAGGAACATGTTATTGTACACGCAGTGCACCATACACGGGATACACAGGAACATGTTATTGTACACGCAGTGCACCATACACGGGATACACAGGAACATGTTATTGTACACGCAATGCACCATACACGGGATACACAGGAACATGTTATTGTACACGCAGTGCACCATACACGGGATACACAGGAATATGTTATTGTACACGCAGTGCACCATACACGGGATACACAGGAACATGTTATTGTACACGCAGTGCACCATACACGGGATACACAGGAACATGTTATTATACACACAGTGCACAACAAGCGTGATACACAGAATCATGTTATTGTACACGCAGTGCACCACACGCGTGATACACAGGAACATGTTATTGTACACACAATGCACCATACACGGGATACACAGGATCATGTTATTGTACACGCAGTGCACCACACACGGGATACACAGGAACATGTTATTGTACATGCAGTGCACCACACGCGTGATACACAGGAACATGTTATTGTACACGCAATGCACCATACACGGGATACACAGGAACATGTTATTGTACACGCAGTGCACCACACACGGGATACACAGGAACATGTTATTGTACACGCAGTGCACCACACACAGAATACACAGGAACATGTTATTATACACGCAGTGCACAACAAGCGTGATACACAGGAACATGTTATTGAACACGCAGTGCACCACACGCGTGATACACAGGCACATGTTATTGTCCACGCAGTACACCAAACACGGGATACACAGAAACATGTTATTGTACACGCAGTGCACCATACGCGTGATACACAGGAACATGTTATTGTCCACGCAGTACACCACACACGGGATACACAGAATCATGTTATTGTACACGCAGTGCACCACACGTGTGATACACAGGAACATGTTATTGTACACGCAGTGCACCACACACGGGATACACAGGAACATGTTATTGTACACGCAGTGCACCACACGTGTGATACACAGGAACATGTTATTGTACACGCAGTGCACCACACACGGGATACACAGGAACATGTTATTGTACACGCAGTGCACCACACACGTGATACACAGGAACATGTTATTGTACACGCAGTGTACCACACGCGGGATACACAGCAGCATGCAGAGAGAAGTGGTTCTGTTGGGCTCTCTGAAGGTACCTGGTTTAGAACGACCCAATTAGGATCTATTTGTGCGTCCCCCTCTGGATCCAGGATGACCGTTTGATAGGCCCTAAAGTCGGTCAGTGTGACCTCTGCACTCTCAGGACAAACGTCCACGGGGTCAAGGACGGTGTCATTATCAAAGTCTTCCTCACACACGTCCCCAATGCCGTCCCCTGCCAGGAACAGACAGAGCATGTGACATGTCAACATGTATAACATCTGGCACTGAACATGGAAGGTGTCAGCATGACACGCGTTGCATACAAGGACAGCAGGTTCCACGCCCCAAACACGCGGTCACCGCCCCCACCCCGTGGGGTTCCTCTCACCGTCTGTGTCCTTCTGGTTCGGGTTGTGGATCAGTCTGCAGTTGTCCGGCCCCGGGGGGATGTAGTCGGGGATTCCATCGTTGTCATCATCCTGGTCACACTCGTCCCCGGTCCCGTCATTGTCAGAGTCCAGCTGGGAGCTGTTGGGGATGTCTGCACAGTTGTCCTTGGTATCTTGATGACCGTCCCCATCCCTGAGAAGATACAATGGACAGATTGTCAGCTCCCCAGACCAGATTACTTCCATAACCTGTCATTATCAATGTATGCGGCTTGTCCCTTATCCTCAATTGTACTGCGCTGTGGCGTATGTTGATGAGATATTGATAACAAGCAAGCCTGATGAGTGACAGTATGCTTAGCACTGTACAGATGATGGATTCTCTGAGGCTGGGTAAACATTACAGACTGAACGCGATATATATCCTATTCCCTAAACACTTAACGTTCCCCTGTGTCCTGCGGTCTGTGTGATGGTAATAGAGCATGCACAGTATCACTACTGAGCACACGTGTTAGAGTACCTGGTCCGCATTCAGGGCCCCTCACAAGTACCTGTATATCTGCCGCACACCTGTATTCAGCGGAGGACTTACCTGTCCTGGTTGGTATCACACATGTCACCGACCAAATCGCTGTCTGCGTCTGTCTGAAGAAAAGATTTCCCCGGTTACTCCACACCCGAGAAACTCATCTCATCAACTAATTACACGGTGTTATCGGCCAGAGAAACGCCCCATATATATTATACGGCTCCCCCTGCCTGCTGCGATACTACACAATATGTATAACACCCCCGCACCCCCCTCCGTCTCCTGCTCAGTACGCGCGCAGCCGGATAAGCGCGCGGAAGTAACGTGCTACAATGTAGCACTGACCCTTTCACAGGATGAAGTGTCTCATCTCCCGAATTACCTGTGTGGGGTTACTGGTCTCAGGGCAGCTATCACACGCATCGCCCACCCCATCCAGGTCCCGGTCTGTCTGCAGGGGGTTCGGCACCCTTGGGCAGTTGTCCAGCATGTTAGGGATGCCTGTATATAAATGATACATTCGCAGAAACTATATATATATATATATAGACACACACACAGCAGAGACAATGACACACGTATATACACAGAGACAATGACACACCTATACACACAGAGACTGACACACGTATACACACAGAGACAATGACGCACGCATATACACAGAGACAATGACACACGTATATACACAGAGACAATTAAACATGTATATACACAGAGACAATGACACACGTATACACACAGACAATGATACACGTATACACATAGACAATGATACACGTAAACACACAGACAATGATACACGTATACACACAGACAATGATACACGTATACACATAGACACAATGATACACGTATACACACAGACAATGATACACGTATACACACAGACAATGATACACGTATACACATAGACACAATGATACACGTATACACACAGACAATGATACACGTATACACATAGACAATGATACACGTAAACACACAGACAATGATACACGTATACACACAGACAATGATACACGTATACACACAGACACAATGACACACGTATACACACAGACACAATGATACACGTATACACACAGACACAATGATACACGTATACACACAGACAATGATACACGTATACACACAGACACAATGATACACGTATACACACAGACACAATGAAACACGTATACACACAGACACAATGAAACACGTATACACACAGACACAATGAAACACGTATACACACAGACACAATGAAACACGTATACACACAGACACAATGAAACACGTATACACACAGACACAATGATACACGTATACACACAGACACAATGATACACGTATACACACAGACACAATGATACACGTATACACACAGACACAATGATACACGTATACACACAGACACAATGATACACGTATACACACAGACACAATGATACACGTATACACACAGACACAATGATACACACACACAATGATACACACACACAATGACACACGTATACACACAGACACAATGATACACGTATACACACAGACACAATGATACATGTATACACACAGACAATGATACACGTATACACACAGACACAATGATACACGTATACACACAGACACAATGATACACGTATACACACAGACACAATGATACACGTATACACACAGACACAATGATACACGTATACACACAGACACAATGATACACGTATACACACAGACACAATGATACACGTATACACACAGACACAATTAAACACGTATACACACAGACACAATGATACACGTACACACACAGACACAATGATACACGTACACACACACAGACACAATGATACACGTATACACACAGACACAATGATACACGTATACACACAGACACAATGAAACACGTATACACACAGACACAATGATACACGTATACACACAGACACAATGAAACACGTATACACACAGACACAATGAAACACGTATACACACAGACACAATGAAACACGTATACACACAGACACAATGATACACGTATACACACAGACACAATGATACACGTATACACACAGACACAATGATACACGTATACACACAGACACAATGAAACACGTATACACACAGACACAATGAAACACGTATACACACAGACACAATGAAACACGTATACACACAGACACAATGAAACACGTATACACACAGACACAATGAAACACGTATACACACAGACACAATGATACACGTATACACACAGACACAATGATACACGTATACACACAGACACAATGATACACGTATACACACAGACACAATGATACACGTATACACACAGACACAATGATACACGTATACACACAGACACAATGATACACGTATACACACAGACACAATGATACACGTATACACACAGACACAATGATACACGTATACACACAGACACAATGATACACGTATACACACAGACACAATGATACACGTATACACACAGACACAATGATACACGTATACACACAGACACAATGATACACGTATACACACAGACACAATGAAACACGTATACACACAGACACAATGATACACGTATACACACAGACACAATGATACACGTATACACACAGACACAATGATACACGTATACACACAGACACAATGATACACGTATACACACAGACACAATGATACACGTATACACACAGACACAATGATACACGTATACACACAGACACAATGACACACGTATACACACAGACACAATGACACACGTATACACACAGACACAATGATACACGTATATACTGGTGTTACTGACTTGTGAGGCGCCGTCACAGCAAATCCAGCTAACTCTCTCCTGACCTCTGAACCCCAAATGAGAACTCACCGTCTCCATCTATATCATTGTCACAAGCATCTCCTTCCCCGCTGGCATCCGTGTCCTTCTGGTCATTGTTGGGGACATTAGGACAGTTGTCACAAGCATCCCCGAAGGAGTCTGTGTCCGAGTTCTGCTGGTCCTTATTGGGAACAAGTCTGCAATTATCCTGCAAAGAGAACACAGTCACACACAGGCACGGTGACAATAACACACACACACACACACAATCACATACACACAGGCACGGTGACAATAACACACACACACACAATCACATACACACAGGCATGGTGACAATAACACACAAACATACACACAGACAGGCAAAGTGACAATAACACAAACACACAAGGTGACAATAACACACACACAGTAACACAGTCACACACTAACATACACATACAGGCAAGGTGACAATACCACACACACACACACACAGGCAAGGTGACAATAACACACACACACTAACATACACACACAGGCAAGGTGACAATAACACACAAACATACACACAGACAGGCAAAATGACAATAACACACACACACACAAGGTGACAATAACACACACACACACACACACACACACACACACACACACACACACACACACACACACACACAGGCAAGGTGACAATAACACACACACACACACACACACACACACACACACACACACACACACACAGTCACACACTAACACACACACAGGCAAGGTGACAATAACACACACACACACACACACACTAACACACACAGTCACACACAGGCAAGCTGACAATAATATACACACACACACAGTCACACACTAACATACACACACAGGCAAGGTGACAATAACACACACACACACTAACATACATACACAAGGCGACACTAACAAACACTCTGTCACACACTAACACACCATCACACACAAGGTGACAATACACACACACTAACATACAGACGCAGGCAAGGTGACAATAACACAAACGCACAGTCACACAGTAACAATGCACACACCAACATACACTTCCAGGCAAGGTGACAATAACACATACACTGTTACACACACACAGGCAATGTGACACTAACATACACTGTCACACAGTAACATACACACGCAGGCAAGGTGACAATAACACACACACAGTCACACTAATATACAGTACACAAGGAAGCAAGGTGACACTAGCAAACACAGTGTCATCTCCTAGAACCAGTGTGGGCTCAGTACTGTGACACTGGACAGCGGGTCACCTCCTAGAACCAGTGTGGGCTCAGTACTGTGACACTGGACAGCGGGTCACCTCCTAGAACCAGTGTGGGCTCAGTACTGTGACACTGGACAGCGGGTCACCTCGTAGAACCAGTGTGGGCTCAGTACTGTGACACTGGACAGCGGGTCACCTCCTAGAACCAGTGTGGGCTCAGTACTGTGACAGGGGACAGCGGGTCACCTCCCAGAACCAGTGTGGGCTCAGTACTGTGACACTGGACAGCGGGTCATCTCCCAGAACCAGTGTGGTGAAGACACTGATATTTAAAGATTATCGCTACTATTTTTCTGAACACATTTTCTGTCTGCGACACATCGATTTGCAAACACATCGGGCAGCGGAGAAAAAGGGAGCTGGACATTGGATTTGAGATACTTAGGATCATTATACAGCGGCGTTCCAGATGAGCACCTCAACATTCTTGATTCCATCCCCATCCGCATCCTCGTCACACTGGTCCCCAATCCCATCGTTGTCAGCGTCCTCCTGACCGGAGTTAGGGGTCAAACGGCAGTTATCCTGCAGCGAGGACAGAGAGGGACAACTGTGACCTCCATCAATCAGTCACTGCCCCCCAACAGGAGCCCGCCGGCATTCAGACACTGTCACTGCCCCCCACAGGGGCCCGCCGGCATTCAGACACTGTCACTGCCCCCCACAGGGGCCCGCCGGCATTCAGACACTGTCACTGCCCCCCACAGGAGCCCGCCGGCATTCAGACACTGTCACTGCCCCCCACAGGGGCCCGCCGGCATTCAGACACTGTCACTGCCCCCCAACAGGAGCCCCCCGGCATTCAGACACTGTCACTGCCCCCCACAGGGGCCCGCCGGCATTCAGACACTGTCAATACCCCCCAACAGGAGCCCCCCGGCATTCAGACACTGTCACTGCCCCCCACAGGGGCCCGCCGGCATTCAGACACTGTCACTGCCCCCCAACAGGAACCCGCCGGCATTCAGACACTGTCACTGCCCCCCAACAGGAGCCCGCCAGCATTCAGACACTGTCACTGCCCCCCACAGGGGCCCGCCGGCATTCAGACACTGTCACTGCCCCCCAACAGGAGCCCCCCGGCATTCAGACACTGTCACTGCCCCCCAACAGGAGCCCCCCGGCATTCACACTGTCACTGCCCCCCAACAGGAGCCCCCCGGCATTCAGACACTGTCACTGCCCCCCAACAGGAGCCCCCCGGCATTCAGACACTGTCACTGCCCCCCAACAGGGGCCCGCCGGCATTCAGACACTGTCACTGCCCCCCATCAGGTGCCCCCCGGCATTCAGACACTGTCACTGCCCCCCAACAGGAGCCGGCCGGCATTCAGACACTGTCACTGCCCCCCAACAGGAGCCCCCCAGGGTTCAGACACTGTAACTACCCCCCCCCCCCAACAGAAACCCCCCGGGGTTCAGACACTGTCACTGCCCCCCCATCATGAGTCCCCCGGGTTCAGACACTGTAACTACCCGCCCCCCAACAAGAGCCCCCCGTCATTCAGACACTGTCATTACCCCCCAACAGTAGCCCTCCGGCATTCAGACACTGTCACTGCCCCCCAACAGTAGCCCCCCGGCATTCAGACACTGTCACTGCCCCCCAACAGGAGCCCCCCGGCATTCAGACACTGTCACTGCCCCCCAACAGGAGCCCCCCGGCATTCAGACACTGTCACTGCCCCCCAACAGGAGCCCCCCGGCATTCAGACACTGTCACTGCCCCCCAACAGGAGCCCCCCGGCATCCAGACACTATCACTGCCCCCCAACAGGAGCCCCCCGGCATTCAGACACTGTCACTGCCCCCCAACAGGAGCCCCCCGGCATCCAGACACTATCACTGCCCCCCAACAGGAGCCCCCCGGCATCCAGACACTATCACTGCCCCCCAACAGGAGCCCCCCGGCATCCAGACACTATCACTGCCCCCCAACAGGAGCCCCCCAGCATCCAGACAAACAGCCCCCTGATTCAGTGGCAGGCGCCTTACCTGCCTGCAGTGCTTGCTATTATCTATACAGGGCATTGGCTCATCTGGGTAACCATCGATATCCGTGTCCCGGCCACACGTGTACCCATTCCCTGCCCAGCCGACGTTGCACTGTGGGGTGAGAATAATAGGGTGACTCTCGGACACACCCTCAGCACTCATCCTATTAGTTCCTGCAGGGAGCGGGGTACAGTGCGAGATGCGTGTGAGAAAGCCCCCCCTTACCATGCAGGACACGTCCCCATTCCTCTCGAACACACAGTGCCCGTTCACGGCGCACGGATTGAACGCCGGGTTTATACAGGATCTTTTCGGCACGCAGCCCATGGTCTGGTTCCCCACGAAGCCAGACTTGCAGGGGCCACATTTGTAGGAGCCCTGGAGGGCGAGAATACACGGGTGTCAGGACGGTGGGTGAAGCAGAGTGGGTGCAGGGTGGGAACAGTAGGAACTCACCATGCTGTTGGTGCAGATGGAGTTGGCAGCGCAACCTCCGTTATTACCATCATTACACTCATCGATGTCCGTGCACACCTGTCCCGGAGTGAAGACACAGATAAGCACTCACATCCGAGGCAAACGCACTGATCCTCTGCTCCTCCTCACACACAGCGCTCTCACTCACTGATCCTCTGCTCCTCCTCACACACAGCGCTCACTCACTGATCCTCTGCTCCTCCTCACACACAGCGCTCACTCACTGATCCTCTGCTCCTCCTCACATGCAGCGCTCACTCACTGATCCTCTGCTCCTCCTCACACACAGCGCTCTCACTCACTGATCCTCTGCTACTCCTCACACACAGCGCTCTCACTCACTTATCCTCTGCTACTCCTCACACACAGCACTCTCACTCACTGATCCTCTGCTCCTCCTCACACACAGCGCTCTCACTCACTGATCCCCTGCTATTCCTCACACACAGCGCTCTCACTCACTGATCCTCTGCTCCTCCTCACACACAGCGCTCTCACTCACTGATCCTCTGCTCCTCCTCACACACAGCGCTCTCACTCACTGATCCTCTGCTCCTCCTCACACACAGCGCTCACTCACTGATCCTCTGCTCCTCCTCACACACAGCGCTCTCACTCCCTGATCCTCTGCTCCTCCTCACACACAGCGCTCTCACTCACTGATCCTCTGCTCCTCCTCACACACAGCGCTCACTCACTGATCCTCTGCTCCTCCTCACACACAGCGCTCACTCACTGATCCTCTGCTACTCCTCACACACAGCGCTCTCACTCACTGATCCTCTGCTCCTCCTCACACACAGCGCTCTCACTCACTGATCCTCTGCTCCTCCTCACACACAGCGCTCTCACTCACTGATCCTCTGCTCCTCCTCACACACAGCGCTCTCACTCACTGATCCTCTGCTACTCCTCACACACAGCGCTCTCACTCACTGATCCTCTGCTCCTCCTCACACACAGCGCTCACTCACTGATCCTCTGCTACTCCTCACACACAGCGCTCTCACTCACTGATCCTCTGCTCCTCCTCACACACAGCGCTCTCACTCACTGATCCTCTGCTCCTCCTCACACACAGCGCTCACTCATTGATCCTCTGCTCCTCCTCACACACAGCGCTCTCACTCACTGATCCTCTGCTCCTCCTCACACACAGCGCTCTCACTCACTGATCCTCTGCTCCTCCTCACACACAGCGCTCTCACTCACTGATCCTCTGCTCCTCCTCACACACAGCGCTCTCACTCACTGATCCTCTGCTCCTCCTCACACACAGCGCTCACTCATTGATCCTCTGATCCTCCTCACATGCAGCGCTCTCACTCACTGATCCTCTGCTCCTCCTCACACGCAGCGCTCACTCACTGATCCTCTGCTACTCCTCACATGCAGTGCTCACTCACTGATCCTCTGCTCCTCCTCACACGCAGCGCTAACTCACTGATCCTCTGCTCCTCCTCACACGCAGCGCTCACTCACTGATCCTCTGCTCCTCCTCACACGCAGTGCTCACTCACTGATCCTCTGCTCCTCCTCACACGCAGCGCTCACTCACTGACCCTCTGCTCCTCCTCACACGCAGCGCCCACTCACTGATCCTCTGCTCCTCCTCAAATGCAGACCTCTTACTCACTGATCCTCTGCTCCTCCTCACATGCAGCGCTAACTCACTTATCCTCTGCTACTCCTCACACGCAGCGCTCTCACTCACTGATCCTCTGCTACTCCTCACACACAGCGCTCTCACTCACTTATCCTCTGTACTCCTCACACACAGCGCTCTCACTCACTTATCCTCTGCTACTCCTCACACACAGCACTCTCACTCACTGATCCTCTGCTCCTCCTCACACACAGCGCTCTCACTCACTGATCCCCTGCTATTCCTCACACACAGCGCTCTCACTCACTGATCCTCTGCTCCTCCTCACACGCAGCACTCTCACTCACTGATCCACTGCTACTCATCACATGCAGCGCTCACTCACTGATCCTCTGCTCCTCCTCACACTGCGCTCTCACTTACTGATCCTCTGCTCCACCTCACATGCAGCGCTCTCACTCACTGATCCTCTGATCCTCCTCACACGAAGCGCTCACTCACTGATCCTCTGCTACTCCTCACATGCAGCGCTCTCACTCACTGATCCTCTGATCCTCCTCACACGAAGCGCTCACTCACTGATCCTCTGCTCCTCCTCACACTGCGCTCTCACTCACTGATCCTCTGCTCCTCCTCACACGCAGCGCTCTCACTCACTGATCCTCTGATCCTCCTCACATGCAGGGTTCACTCACTGATCCTCTGCTACTCCTCACATGCAGTGCTCACTCACTGATCCTCTGCTCCTCCTCACATGCAGCGCTCACTCACTGATCCTCTGATCCTCCCTCACACGCAGCGCTCACTCACTGATCCTCTGCTCCTCCTCACACGCAGCGCTCTCACTCACTGATCCTCTGCTACTCCTCACATGCAGCACTCTCACTCACTGATCCTCTGATCCTCCTCACACGCAGCGCTCACTCACTGATCCTCTGCTCCTCCTCACACACAGCGCTAACTCACTGATCCTCTGCTATTCCTCACACACAGCGCTCTCACTCCCTGATCCTCTGCTCCTCCTCACATGCAGCGCTCTCACTCACTGATCCTCTGCTCCTCCTCACACTGCGCTCTCACTCCCTGATCCTCTGCTCCTCCTCACATGCAGCGCTCACTCACTGATCCTCTGCTCCTCCTCACACGCAGCGCTCATTCACTGATCCTCTGCTCCTCCTCACACGCAGCGCTCACTCACTGATCCTCTGCTCCTCCTCACATGCAGCGCTCTCACTCACTGATCCTCTGCTCCTCCTCACACGCAGCGCTCACTCACTGATCCTCTTCTCCTCCTCACACACAGCGCTCTCACTCACTGATCCTCTGCTCCTCCTCACACACAGCGCTCACTCACTGATCCTCTGATCCTCCTCACATGCAGCGCTCTCACTCACTGATCCTCTGCTCCTCCTCACACGCAGCGCTCCCTCACTGATCCTCTGCTCCTCCTCACACACAGCGCTCTCACTCACTGATCCTCTGCTCCTCCTCACACGCAGCACTAACTCACTGATCCTCTGCTCCTCCTCAAATGCAGACCTCTTACTCACTGATCCTCTGCTCCTCCTCACATGCAGCGCTCACTCACTGATCCTCTGCTCCTCCTCACATGCAGCGCTCACTCACTGATCCTCTGCTACTCCTCACACGCAGCGCTCACTCACTGATCCTCTGCTCCTCCTCACACGCAGCGCTCACTCACTGATCCTCTGCTCCTCCTCACACTCAGTGCTCACTCACTGATCCTCTGCTCCTCCTCAAATGCAGACCTCTTACTCACTGATCCTCTGCTCCTCCTCACATGCAGCGCTCACTCACTGATCCTCTGCTCCTCCTCACACGCAACGCTCATTCACTGATCCTCTGCTCCTCCTCACACGCAGCGCTCACTCACTGATCCTAGGCTCCTCCCTCACACGCAGCGCTCACTCACTGATCCTCTGCTCCTCCTCACACGCAGCGCTTACTCACTGATCCTCTGCTCCTCCTCACATGCAGACCTCTTACTCACTGATCCTCTGCTCCTCCTCACACGCAGCGCTCACTCATTGATCCTCTGATCCTCCTCACATGCAGCGCTCTCACTCACTGATCCTCTGCTCCTCCTCACACTCAGCGCTCTCACTCACTTATCCTCTGTACTCCTCACACTCAGCACTCGCTGACCTGCTTGCTGGCTTTGGCGTACTCCACTCCCAGCCCGGACACCATGTTGCCCTTGTACCCGCGAGGACAGGACTCGCAGCGGAAACCAGGCGATGTGTTGATGCATTTTGAGCCGGGGAAGCAGGGGTTAGCGTGGGAACACTGTGTATAAGATACAAACAGAAGCCTGTATATAAGGGGTATATAGGTGCTGTGTAGTATAAGAACACTCTGTCTGGAAATGTCCGGGGTGAGGGAGGAATATGGGCCCCCCAGAATAATGCTCCTGGTGCTGTTAGGTGGCAAGACTGTCACCCCCCAAAAATTCAATGCACTCCCTCCCAGTTATGACCATCCTATGCCCCCAGTCCCCCAGCACTGCACCCCACGGGTCACCTCATCGATATCAGCACAGTGGGAGCCATTGCCCTGTGATCCGGGGGGACAGGGACCGCAGCGATACCCGGGGTACTCGTACGTCTCCATACAGTCCACTCCTTGGAAGCACGGGTTTGGGTTACAGCGGGAGCGGTGCTCATGGAATCCTGTAACAGGGAGAAGAGCAGGAACATCAGCGGACATCGCCACAGCCTCCCTGCACCGCCGGGACATGCTGCCGCCGGGACATGCTGCCGCCGGGACATGCTGCCGCCGGGACATGCTGCCGCAGAGACATGCTGCCGCCGGGACATGCTGCCGCCGGGACATGCTGCCGCAGGGACATGCTGCCGCAGAGACATGCTGCCGCCGGGACATGCTTCCGCAGAGACATGCTGCCGCCGGGACATGCTGCCGCCGGGACATGCTGCCGCCGGGACATGCTGCCACAGAGACATGCTGCCGCAGGGACATGCTGCCGCCGAGACATGCTGCCGCAGAGACATGCAGCCGCCGGGACATGCAGCCGCCGGGACATGCTGCCCCAGAGACATGCTGCCGCCGGGACATGCTGCCACAGAGACATGCTGCCGCCGGGACATGCTGCCGCAGAGACATGCTGCCGCCGGGACATGCTGCCGCAGAGACATGCTGCCGCAGAGACATGCTGCCGCCGGGACATGCTGCCGCCGGGACATGCTGCCGCAGAGACATGCTGCCGCCGGGACATGCTGCCGCCGGGACATGCTGCCGCAGAGACATGCTGCCGCAGAGACATGCTGCCGCCGGGACATGATGCCGCCGGGACATGCTGCCGCCGGGACATGCTGCCGCCGGGACATGCTGCCGCAGAGACATGCTGCCGCAGAGACATGCTGCCGCCGGGACATGCTGCCGCAGAGACATGCTGCCGCCGGGACATCATGCCGCCGGGACATGCTGCCGCAGAGACATGCTGCCGCAGAGACATGCTGCCGCAGAGACATGCTGCCGCAGAGACATGCTGCCGCAGAGACATGCTGCCGCCGGGACATGCTGCCGCAGAGACATGCTGCCGCCGGGACATCATGCCGCCGGGACATGCTGCCGCAGAGACATGCTGCCGCCGGGACATGCTGCCGCAGAGACATGCTGCCGCAGAGACATGCTGCCGCAGAGACATGCTGCCGCAGAGACATGCTGCCGCCGGGACATGCTGCCGCCGGGACATGCTGCCGCAGGGACATGCTGCCGCAGAGACATGCTGCCGCAGAGACATGCTGCCGCCGGGACATGCTGCCGCAGAGACATGCTGCCGCAGAGACATGCTGCCGCCGGGACATGCTGCCGCAGGGAACACTAACACCGCAGGATAATGTTACATTTTAGCCACTGTACATAAAACTTTAAAATGCAGGCGCGATACAGGAACAACACACCTCCCTTCTGTCTATCGCCGTGTCGCCCTGCGCTGTCACCCTGTGCCCTGTCGCTGTGTCACCCTATCTCTGCGTCACCCTGCGCTGTTACCATGCACCGCCCTGTCACTGCATTGTCCCGCGCTGTCACCCTGCGCCGCGTCACCCTCTCACTGCGTCGCCCTGTCGCTGTGTCACCCTGTGCTGCTATCACCCTCTGGCAGGCTGTCCCCTTACCACACACTTGACACTCCATGATGGTGTTCCTGATAAGGGACATCTCCTTCACCTGCCCAAAATAGGAGTAAAATCATTAAAGGGACGAATCTACCTCTAGGAATGTGTGACTCTTACACTGTAACTTCTCCCTCCTATAATGTTCCCACCTGCAGCATTTTTCTTCCCTGTATCCCCCCTCTCTTACCTGTACCTCCTCTCCCTCTCTTACCTGTACCTCCTCTCCCTCTCTTACCTGTACCCCCTCTCTTGACTGCACCCCCTCTTACCTGTACCCCCCTCTCCCTTAACTGTACCCCCCTCTCCCCAACCCTTACCTGTAACACCCTCTCCCTTCCTTACCTGTACCCCCTCTCCCTCCCCTGTATCCCCTCTCCACCTCCCTTACCTGTTCCCCCTCTCCCCCCCTTATCTGCATTGTTCTTTCCTGTACCCCCTTCCCATACCTGTACCTCCTCTCCCTCTTACCTGTACCCCCTCTTGACTGCACCCCCTCTCTTACCTGTACCCCCTCTCCCTTACCTGTACCCCCCTCTCCCCAACCCTTACCTGTAACACCCTCTCCCTCCCTTACCTGCACCCTCCCTCCCCTGTACCCTCTCCTT
Source organism: Ascaphus truei (assembly GCF_040206685.1). Classification (NCBI taxonomy): domain Eukaryota; kingdom Metazoa; phylum Chordata; class Amphibia; order Anura; family Ascaphidae; genus Ascaphus; species Ascaphus truei. The sequence continues at coordinate 72,094 of NW_027456955.1, forward strand.
CCCCTGTACCCCCTCTCCACCTCCCTTACCTGTACCCCCTCTCCCTCCCCTGTACCCCCTTCTCTACCTCCCTTACCTGTACCCTCTCCCTCCCCTGTACCCCCTATCCACCTCCCTTACCTGTGCCACCTCGCCCCTCTTACCTGGTCTCTTATATCCTCTCTCAGCTCTGCCAGGACCTTGTTGAACAGAGTCATCTGGGTGATGAGAGCCTTCGTGTGCTCACCTGCCCAACACACAGAACAGTATTTCACAAGGTGACCCAGCAGTCCTTATATTCAGGTGAGGCAGAGCAGCACTGAGCAGGGGCATGCTGCCCTCTTGTGGCTGCAGCACATAACACGTCCCTTTGCTGTAATACACATTGGGCCTATTCTAGAAGCTTCGATAACTTTGCTGCCCTCCGAACGGTGTGACATGTTCCCGCCGAACGATGTGGCATGTTCCCTCCGAACGGTGTGACATGTTCCCGCCGAACGATGTGGCATGTGCCCTCCGAACGGTGTGACATGTTCCCGCCGAACGATGTGGCATGTTCCCGCCGAACGATGTGGCATGTGCCCTCCGAACGGTGTGACATGTTCCCGCCGAACGATGTGGCATGTTCCCGCCGAACGATGTGGCATGTGCCCTCCGAACGGTGTGACATGTTCCCGCCGAACGATGTGACATGTTCCCGCCGAACGATGTGGCATGTTCCCTCCGAACGATGTGACATGTTCCCGCCGAACGATGTGGCATGTTCCCACAGAACGATGTGGCATGTGCCCTCCGAACGGTGTGACATGTTCCCGCCGAACGATGTGGCATGTTCCCTCCGAACGGTGTGACATGTTCCCGCCGAACGATGTGGCATGTGCCCTCCGAACGGTGTGACATGTTCCCGCCGAACGATGTGGCATGTTCCCGCCGAACGATGTGGCATGTGCCCTCCGAACGGTGTGACATGTTCCCGCCGAACGATGTGGCATGTTCCCGCCGAACGATGTGGCATGTGCCCTCCGAACGGTGTGACATGTTCCCGCCGAACGATGTGGCATGTGCCCTCCGAACGGTGTGGCATGTTCCCGCCGAACGGTGTGGCATGTTCCCACCGAACGATGTGGCATGTGCCCTCCGAACGATGTGGCATGTTCCCGCCGAACGATGTGGCATGTGCCCTCCGAACGATGTGGCATGTTCCCGCCGAACGGTGTGACATGTTCCCCCCGAACGATGTGGCATGTGCCCTCCGAACGGTGTGACATGTTCCCGCCGAACGATGTGGCATGTTCCCGCCGAACGATGTGGCATGTTCCCACAGAACGATGTGGCATGTTCCCACAGAACGATGTGGCATGTTCCCACAGAACGATGTGGCATGTTCCCACAGAACGATGTGGCATGTTCCCACAGAACGATGTGTCATGTTCCCACAGAACGATGTGGCATGTTCCCACAGAACGATGTGGCATGTTCCCCCCGAACGATGTGGCATGTTCCCACAGAACGATGTGGCATGTTCCCCCCGAACGATGTGGCATGTTCCCACAGAACGATGTGTCATGTTCCCACAGAACGATGTGGCATGTTCCCACAGAACGATGTGGCATGTTCCCACAGAACGATGTGGCATGTTCCCACAGAACGGTGTGGCATGTTCCCACAGAACGATGTGGCATGTTCCCACAGAACGATGTGTCATGTTCCCACAGAACGATGTGGCATGTTCCCACAGAACGATGTGGCATGTTCCCCCCGAACGATGTGGCATGTTCCCACAGAACGATGTGGCATGTTCCCACAGAACGATGTGGCATGTTCCCACAGAACGATGTGGAATGTTCCCACAGAACGATGTGGCATGTTCCCACAGAACGATGTGGCATGTTCCCACAGAACGATGTGGCATGTTCCCACAGAACGATGTGGCATGTTCCCACAGAACGATGTGGCATGTTCCCACAGAACGATGTGGCATGTTCCCCCCGAACGATGTGGCATGTTCCCACAGAACGATGTGGCATGTTCCCACAGAACGATGTGGCATGTTCCCACAGAACGATGTGTCATGTTCCCACAGAACGATGTGGCATGTTCCCACAGAACGATGTGGCATGTTCCCACAGAACGATGTGGCATGTTCCCACAGAACGGTGTGGCATGTTCCCACAGAACGGTGTGTCATGTTCCCACAGAACGATGTGGCATGTTCCCACAGAACGATGTGGCATGTTCCCACAGAACGATGTGGCATGTTCCCACAGAACGGTGTGGCATGTTCCCACAGAACGGTGTGGCATGTTCCCGCCTTACCAAATCGTACGGGAAGTGCTCAGAACGCTCGATGAGTTAGTTATCAAAGTTTATAGCACAGGCCCAATACTGTGCAGGAGATTTATACATTCTTTTGCAGGTTGTGATCACTTTTATTAGTTTATAAGAAACTAATTATTAGGAAAAAGTAACTAATAAAAATATAGAGAGCAGATGTAAAGAGAAGAGACCATAAGCCAAGGCCCAATAATGTGATTGTTACAATGTCACAGGATATAACTCATCACTAGTGTATCTATTTAAGGATTAACCCTGCAATGCACTGATGCCCCTGGCACTCAAGGAGTTAAGCTGATGTTTGGATAACTGCAGTGAGGGACTCACCAAGGATAGAGTTCACCACTCCGTTCACTGGCGGGAGAAAGAAAGAGGGAGTCAATATTCTGGAGTAAACAGAACACGGCATGTGCCCCCCTCATATCCCCCCCACATGTGCCTCCCTCATATCCCCCCACATGTGCCTCCCTCATATCCCCCCACATGTGCCTCCCTCATATCCCCCCACATGTGCCTCCCTCATATCCCCCCACATGTGCCTCCCTCATATCCCCCCACATGTGTCCCCTCATATCCCCCCACATGTGCCTCCCTCATATCCCCCCACATGTGCCTCCCTCATATCTCCCCACATGTGCCCTCCTCATATCCCCCCACATGTGCCTCCCTCATATCCCCCCACATGTGCCTCCCTCATATCCCCCCACATGTGCCTCCCTCATATCTCCCCACATGTGCCCTCCTCATATCCCCCCACATGTGCCTCCCTCATATCCCCCCACATGTGCCCTCCTCATATCCCCCCACATGTGCCTCCCTCATATCTCCCCACATGTGCCCTCCTCATATCCCCCCACATGTGCCTCCCTCATATCCCCCCACATGTGCCCCCTCATATCCCCCCACATGTGCCTCCCTCATATCCCCCCACATGTGCCCCCTCATATCCCCCCACATGTGCCACCTCATATCCCCCCACATGTGCCCCCCCTCATATTCCCCCACATGTGCCCCCTCATATCCCCCCACATGTGCCTCCCACTCATATTCCCCCACGGTAAAGGGTTTTGAGCACCGAGTGCCACTTTGTAGGATCCCGCCCTGTACCTGTGTTGTGTATGGATTCATCCTCTTGGAAGGGGCACTCGCTCAACGCTCCCACACGGCTCATGGACCCTCCAAGTATCAGCTTCATGGATTCCACGGTTCCCTAATCCCAAGGAGAGGAGGGTTCAATCCTCAGAGAGTGTGGTATGTGTAAGAGGGGCTCCTATATAAGTCTGTGGGGCTACAGATGTGAGCAAGAGAGTGTGATACAGTGAGGGTCTCATCCTTACTAAGGTGAAGGGGGCTGATCAGATCTAGCGCACACCCCCTCCACATCCTCCTCCCCTCACACCCTTTCCTCCTCCCATCCCTCCCCACACACACCCTCCTCTCACACCCTTTCCTCTTCCCACCCCCTCCCCTCACTACCCCTGCCGTTAAAACCCCCTCTCCAACACCCACTTCCTCCTCTCACCCCCTCCCATGACATACACCCACCCCTCACCCACTTTCCTCCTCCTCCCCTCAAATACCCCCCCTCCACTTCCTTCTCTCACCCCCTCTCCTCACACCCTTACCTCCTGTCACCCTCCCCTCACATACACCGTCCCCTCACACCCCCTACCCTCAAACACCCCTCCTCCACACCCACTTCCTCTCCTCACCCTCACACCCTTTCCTCCTCCCACCCCACCACACACACCCTCTCCCCCACCCCTCACATATACCCTCCTCTCACCCCCTCCCCCCTCTCACTCTACCTGCATCCTCAGAAATGCCTTGTGTCCTGACCGGAGCTCCCCGAATTCCACCTCAGACGCAGGGATGACCATGATTTCGGGGAGCCCCAGGCTGGTGTCCACCTGCTTGCAGTCCACGTACAGCTCTAGTGTTAGTGTGTCCCCGCGGAGGCCGCTCACACGCAGGATGACGGTGTGCGTGTTCCCGTCCGACAGGTTGGAGTTCTGCAGGCTGACCGCATGGAGCTTGGAGTCTTCCCGCATGTATCGCACCAAGACTGCGTGACAGGAAACGGGGTTTTCCTATTACTACTACGCCTGTTACCTGCTGCCTTACTGTAACAATAGCGGTACATAGAGGAATACTCCTGTCCTTTCCTGCCTACATTACTGCAACCCAATATTGGCCTCCACATTTCTCCTGTGCAGTCTTGAGACCCTGCTGAATTGATCTTATTCTTTCTCTCCCACATCAGTTTCCTGCAATCCCCCTGCTGCCTTCTCATTACATCCCACATTCATTACAAGATGTCCCTCCTTTCCATGCAGGCCTCGGTCCTCCTCCGCTCCCCACGTTCAGGGCGTTCCCTCTTCTCACAGCTGCTCCCCACCAGTGAAACCTTTTTAGTCGTCGCAGTCCCATTCTCTGCAATAACTCCCCGTCTCACTGCACCATTGTTAAGCCGCGTTTATAGTGGCCACGCCTGCACGCGACATCGCGCGCCCCCCCAACAAAAGGTCGTACCTCTAGGGGGCAGACCTAGAGCCCGTGACCATGCACGCCATTTTTGAAAATACAATCAAATTTGTTTTTGTTTTGGTGCGATGGCCGCGTCACGTGAGCACTTCAGCCAATGAGGGTGAACCGCTCACGTGACGTCACGGCCACGCCTCCAGCCTAGTTTGTTTAACGCTTGGTTGCGTGTACGCCACCACTATAATTTCGGACTTAGATTGCAAGCTCTTTGGGTGAGGACACGTGTGCACCTGGCCAGCTCTTACCTTTGTTGATCTTTCCCACCACCGAAGCCTCAAGCCACTTGGTATTATCCTTCTTGGAGTAGAGTCCGAACAGGACCCCACCCTGCTTGGCAGGCAGCCGGAAGGTGGACAGGAAGTATATGTCATTGACTGTTAGCAGCTCTGTTCGTATCTTCTCCACCACGCTGGACATCTGTCGGCCCTCGCTCACCGACAGCAGGTCTATCACTGCAGGGTTACAATGATGGTGAGAAGACTAGACTACAAGACTAGCAGCCTGTGGACCTATCATAAACCAGTGATCGGAGCGTGACAATGCAGAGGGACACAAAGTGACACCACGCTGCTATTTATAAACCTTACATTCCACTTATTTATGGAAAAGAAATCGCTTTGCAGCTTGTTCAAACAAATTGTGCCCCCTGCACAGAGAAACACAAACACGGCTTTTTAATGGCAAGTCAACCCCTATTGTCCCTTGTACTGTGACACCCATACTCGGGGTTCCCCTCGCAGGGTATGTCGCATGTCTCTGCGTTCCGCGGTATGCAGGGCGCGTGGAAACGTTGGTTTTCTGCTGTCACACACTGGATTAAAGAAACTCAATATCATTAGGATTTTCATTTCATTGAAACAGCATAAACTACGGGCGACATCATGGGCGTTTTTCTGTATAATCGCAGCCTTAGCTGTCCCATTAGGAGGTTACATTTTCATGATATCCATGCGCCAGAGTTTTTCCCTTTTCCACATTGTTTTGGGGTATTGGAACCCCCTATTTACACTGCTGCAAGATACACCGTTTGTTACATTGGGTTTTCTCATATCTTATAGATACTATTACTATCTGGAATCACATCAGCGCCCCTTCTCTTTTCCTTCTTTTTCTTTATATATTATTATGGTAATTATGGAATACATGCATACGTATAATGCTCTTCACGTATGTTATTATACGACATATGGAATACATGCATACGCGTAATGTTCATGTAGATATTATGGGACTTATGGAATACATACATACGCATAATGCTCTTCACGTATATATATTATTATGGGACATATGGAATACATGCAAACGCATAATGCTCTTCATGTATATATTATGGAATAAATGCATACGCATAATGCTCTTCACGTATGTTATTATGGCACGTGTGGAATACATGAATATGCGTAATGCTTCACGTATGTTATTATGTGAAGTATGTATGCATGCATGTCTTTATTCATATAGCGCCATTAATGTACATAGCGCTTTACAGCAGTAATAAAGTGACGATCATATAAATAACAAATAACATAAATGACACAAAGGGAAGAAGTGCTTCAGACATAAAAGTAACATTTAGGAAGAGGAGTCCCTGCTCCGAAGAGCTTACAATCTAATTGGTTGGTAGGAAGAACGTACAGAGAAAGTAGGAGGGTGTTCTGGTAAGTGCGTCTGCAGGGGCCAAGCTTTATGTGTGAGGGTTTAATTATTAGCCATGGTGCTACTCATATGCTTCCTTAGGCAGGTGTGTTTTAAGGCGGGTCTTAAAGGTGGTTAGAGAGGGTGCTAGTCGGATATTGAGGGGAAGGGCATTCCAGAGGTGTGGGGCAGTCAGTGAGAGAGGTTTAAGGTGGGAGAGGGCTTTAGATACAAAGGGAGTAGAGAGAAGACATCCTTGAGCAGAACGCAAGAGTCGTGATGGTGCATAGCGAGAAATTAGGGCTGAGATGTAAGGAGGGGCAGAAGAGTGTAAAGCTTTAAAAGTGAGGGGGAGAATTGAGTGTGTGATACGGGATTTGATAGGAAGCCAGGAGAGGGATTTCAGCAGGGGAGACGCTGAGACAGATTTAGGAAAGAGTAGAGTGATTCTGGCAGAAGCGTTTAGGATAGATTGTACGGGAGACAGGTGAGAGGCAGGAAGGCCGGACAGCAGGAGGTTATAGTAATCGAGACAGGAGAGAACGAGGGCCTGAGTCAAAGTTTTAGCAGTCGAGCAGCAGAGGAAAGCGCGTATCTTTGTAATATTGCGGAGGAAAAAGCGACAGGTTTTAGAAACGTTTTGAAGGTGAGTGAGGAGTCGAGTGTGACCCCTAGGCAGCGTGCTTGCGCTACTGGATGTATGACTGAACTTCCAACACTAATGTGGAAGGAGGTAGTAAGGCCAGGTTTGGGAGGAAGTATGAGGAGCTCTGTTTTTGCCATGTTAAGTTCAAGTCGGCGGAGGGCCATCCAGGATGATATCACAGAGAGACATTCCGAAACTTTGGTCTATACAGCAGGTGTAAGGTCGGGGGTTACAAAGTTACATAGTTACATAGTAGATGAGGTTGAAAAAAGACGGACGTCCATCAAGTTCATCCTATGCTAAATTTAGACAACAGATACTTTATCCTATATCCGTACTTACTTATTGATCCAGAGGAAGACAAACAAAAAAACCCAGAGTCATATCATCCAATGAAATCTCATAAGCGGAAAAACAAATTCCTTCCTGACTCCAATAATGACAATCAAATTATTCCCTGGATCAACATCCTTCCCATGTTTACTTATTTGGTACATCCCTGTATACCTTTCCTTTCTAAAAAGATGTCCAACCTTTTTTTGAATAAATCTATTGTATCTGCCATCACAGTCTTGGTTGAAAAGTAAATGTATGTCATCAGCATAGAGGGGATATTTAAACTCAAGAGTATGGAATACATGCATACGCGTAATGCTCTTCATGTATATACTGTATTATTATTGATGTGTAACATATGAAGTGTCTGTGGAGTTAATATTGGAGTTATTATCTATGGATTTTTTCTATATCTTTCCATAACTTTAAACATGAATTCATGCTGAATATCTGCACTAACATTCTGATTAATTTCTTCACACAGGTATATCTGTCTGAGTAGAATTCTTCTATCAATTTAACACCAATTGCAACAGAACTTATCTAATTAACAACTCCTTGCTATGTCTGTCTGATATGAATAGGCAGACCCCTCCCTTAATTATTAGTCATGCAGATCTGTTTAGAGTATTTACGTCCATCTCGTGGCTGTGCTATATGGCTGTGTAACATTTAAAGCAGCTGTCCATGCTACAGTTTTTTTCTTCCCCTTTAATATGTGCATCAATCCAATCCACACAATGATAAGTAATTTGCAACTTAGCGAATCGATCCGTTCTCCTGTGACCGATTGGCGAAGATTCGGCTCGGGGGTTCCCTAAATGGCTGTCAGTGAAGCAGAAGAGGACCAAAGAAGCAAAGTTCTGTGGGGAAGATCATGTGACCAGGCAGTTACTAGATACAATTTGTGCACTGCTAGAGAGAGGGCAGGGCTCAAAAAGGGGTGTACCAGAGCCTGTTTCAGAAGAGGAAGGGGATGTAACTTTGTAAATGGTTGCTATAGAAACAAAAAAATGCTTGTTACATTATAATACAGTAAAAATGAAATTCATTGTTTAAAAAAAAATTCAAAAATGCTAAGTATTTTCTCATAGTACAGAACCGATTCTCAAAAAAACAAAAAAAAAACAACATGTAGGATATTGCTTGGTCTGCAGCTTAAAGGGTCACATATAAAGTGTCTGTGGAGTTAATATTGGAGTTAGAATTGGAGCTGAAGAATACAAGAGGAACTGGACTCTGCACTTCAACAACCCAGCAACTGGGAGAACCGGTCTCTCTCAATGCTCTGACAATTTGTACACATCTGTACGCTCGGTTTCTAAGCTGCTGCTTAATCTTCAGTGCTACACTGCCCTCCCAGGCCTGGTTTATACACCTGCTCTCTTACCTACTACTCATCTCCCCCAATACCTGGGACCTCTCCCCTCCTACCGCTCTCCCTATATCTCATTATACCCTCCCAGGCCTGATTTATACACCTGCTCTCTCACCTACTCCTCATCTCCCCCAATACCTGGGACCTCTCCCCTCCTACCGCTCTCCCTATATCTCATTATACCCTCCCAGGCCTGATTTATACACCTGCTCTCTCACCTACTCCTCATCTCCCCCAATACCTGGGACCTCTCCCCTCCTACCTCTCTCCCTATATCTCATTATACCCTCCCAGGCCTGATTTATACACCTGCTCTCTCACCTACTCCTCATCTCCCCCAATACCTGGGACCTCTCCCCTCCTACCTCTCTCCCTATATCTCATTATACCCTCCCAGGCCTGATTTATACACCTGCTCTCTCACCTACTCCTCATCTCCCCCAATACCTGGGACCTCTCCCCTCCTACCTTTCTCCCTGCATCTCATTATGCCCTCCCAGGCATGGTTTATACACCTTCTCTCTCACCTACTCCCCATCTCCCCCAATACCTGGGACCTCTCCCCTCCTACCTCTCTCCCTATATCTCATTATACCCTCCCAGGCCTGATTTATACACCTGCTCTCTCACATCCTACTCCTCATCTCCCCCAATACCTGGGACCTCTCCCCTCCTACCTCTCTCCCTATATCTCATTATACCCTCCCAGGCCTGATTTATACACCTGCTCTCTCACATCCTACTCCTCATCTCCCCCAATACCTGGGACCTCTCTCCCTGCATCTCATTATGCCCTCCTATTTGCTGTTTTCTCATTCCTTTGTAAACTTTTCTCTTCTCACCAACTTCCCCACTCCCCTCCTGTTACCCTATGCCTGTGTCCATACACTGCACCACTATTTACACACCTCCACCTCTTTCCCAACATCTTCTACACCCCTACATAAAAATCACCCCCACAAATCCTCTATTCACCTCCTCTCCCTCCTGCTGCTGGAGATATCTCTCCTAATCCTGCACCCAGCCATGTACACACCTGCTCTCACCCACGCCTCCCTGCCTCCTCTTCCCCTGCTAATGGTGTTAACACATCTAATTTAACACCGACCAACCTTAAAACTCACATCACAAAAGAAGCATCCCAACAGCTATGACTCATGGCTACCGTCCTACACCCACAGTCACTCCTACCAACCATTGGGGCCAAGCACTGCCATCTACTACAAGTAGCCACCATCAAGGACAAGCGTTGTCATCCACTGCACTTATTCCCTCACCTACTGTCTCTCTGTAAGTCTCCCTACATACCACTTAGATTGTAAGCTCTTCGGGGCAGGGATTTCTTTTCCTATTGTCTGACTTTGCAGCGCTTATTGTATTATTATAATTCTCTGCACTGTATTGTCTTTGTGAAGCACTGCGTATACTGTCAGCGCTATATAAAGATATACATGCATACACCTAATGCTCTTCACGTATATATAATTATGGGATGTATGGAATACATACATACACCTAATGCTCTTCACGTATATATAATTATGGGATGTATGGAATACATACATACACATAATTCTCTTCACGTATATATTATTATGCGACATATGGAATACTCGCATACACATAATGCTCTTCACATTATATATATATATATATATATATATATATATATATTATATATATATATATATATATATATATAATTACGGGACATATGAAATACATGCATACGCGTAATGCTCTTCATGTATATATTATTCTGCAACATATTTATGTATATATAATTAAGGGACGTATGGAATACATGCATACATAATGCTCTTCACATATATATTATTACGGGGCATTTGAAATACATGCATACGATTAATGCTCTTCATGTATATATTATTCTGCAACGTATTTATGTATATATAATTATCGGACGTATGGAATACATGCATACACATAATAATCTTCACGTATATATTATTATGGGACGTATGGAATACAATATAGTGGGTTAGTTGTATGCAGATTGCCTTTTTAACCAGTGTAAACCCATAATTTGGTTCCCTCCCTCTGCTACACACAATCAAATTAGATTGTAAGCTCTCTGGGACAGAATTCCTGCCCGGATACCTTTCTGCATGTTCTGTTACTCCTAGTCCTTCACATCTCGTGTTCACACGCTACCCTCTTATCCCACCAGTTTATACATAGCCATCCTAATAATATGTGTGCAATTTGTAATTCCCTATTCTCAGCTTGGTACTGTGCAGGAAATGTGTGTGTAATAAACGTTCCAGGCTAAAGTGGGAGCGATGGGTAACACAATGACTAATGTTACAGAAATTCAGTTTATATTCACTAATAGTATCCCCCTGCATTAACAGATATACAGGATCCCGCCGTGTTAAGAGATATACAGGATCCTAATAAATCAGATAGGAATCGTTCCTGCAGATTTGGGATTACAGGCGGTCCTCGGTTATCCAACGGAATCCGTTTTGGAAGTAGCGTTGGACAGTGAAACCGTTGTAAAGTTAATCAGTGGCGGCGAGCGTTGGATAACACATTCCGGCGTCGAAAAACAGCCCTTAGGGTTCCATTGTAAAGCGTTGGACATGCCATTCGTTGTAAAGTGAAACGTTGGATAATGAGGACTACCTGTATACACAAAGATCTTCTGTAGCAAAAAGGGTCTCGATGTTCCACCTTTATCCCAAAGGTGGCAGCAAATACAGGAGTAATGCACCGAGGGGGCGCATACTCAGGATAACTATATATAAACCCAGTCAGCGTTTGTTGAAAGAGAGACAGAGAGCGACAGGTCAGTTAGAGAGAGAGAGAGACGAGAGAGAGACAGGTCAGTGAGAGAGAGACAGGTCAGTGAGAGAAAGAGAGACAGGTCAGTGAGAGAAAGAGACAGGTCAGTGATGGAGAGAAACACACACACAGGTCAGTGAGAGAGGGTAATTGAGAGAGAGAGAGACAGACAGGTCAGTGAGACTGAGAGAGTGAAACAGGTCAGTGAGAGAGAGACAGATCAGTGAGAGAGAGCGACAGGTTAGTGAGATCTAGAGAGACAAGTCACTGAGAGATACAGGTCAGTGAGAGAGAGACAAGTCAGTGAGAGTGAGAATGAAACAGGTCAGTGAGAGAGACAAGTCAGTGAGAGTGAGAATGAAACAGGTCAGTGAGAAAGAGACAGGTCAGTGATAGAGAGAGAGCGCGACAGGTCACAGAGAGAGAGCGACAGGTCACTGAGAGAGAGACAGGTCAGTGAGAGTGAGAGAGCGAAAGGTTAGTGAGATATAGAGAGACAGGTCACAGAGAGAGCGAGAGAGAGACAGGTCAGTGAGAGAGAGAGACAGGTCAGTGTGAGAGTGACAGGTCACTAAGAGAGAGACAGGTCAGTGAGAGAGAGAGAAAGGTCAGTGAGAGAGAGCGTGAGGTCAGTGAGAGAGAGCGTGAGGTCAGTGAGAGACAGGTCAGTGAGAGAGGGAGCAACAGGTCAGTGAGAGAGAGGGACAGGTTAGTGAGAGAGAGCGACATGTCAGTGAGAGAGCGCGACAAGTCAGCGAGAGAGCGCATCAGGTCATAGATAGAGAACGACAGGTCAGAGAGAAAGAGAGAGAGACAGGTCAGTGAGAGTGAGAGAGTGAAACAGGTCAGTGAGAGACAGGTTAGTGAGAGAGAAAGGTAAGTGAGAGAGAGCGACAGGTCAGTGAGAGAGCGTGACAGGTCAGTGAAAGAGAGACAGGTCAGTGAGAGAGAGCGCATCAGGTCAGTGAGAGAGAGAGACAGGTCAGTGAGAGGGAGAGACAGGTCAGTGAGAGGGAGAGACAGGTCAGTGAGAGAGAGAGACAGGTCAGGTGGAGAGAGAGACAGGTCAGGTGGAGTGAGAGACAGGTCAGGTGGAGTGAGAGACAGGTCAGGTGGAGTGAGAGACAGGTCAGGTGGAGAGAGAGACAGGTCAGTGAGAGAGAGCAACAGGTCAGTGAGAGAGAGCAATAGGTCAGTGAGAGAGAGAGAGCGACAAGTCAGTGAGAGTGAGAGCGACAGGTCAGTGAGAGAGATACAGGTCAGTGAGAGAGATACAGGTCAGTGAGAAAGGATCAGGTCAGTGAGAGAGCATCATGTCAGTGAGAGAGCATCATGTCAGTGAGAGAGCATCATGTCAGTGAGAGAGCATCAGGTCAGTGAGAGAGCATCAGGTCAGTGAGAGAGAGCCACAGGTCAGAGAGAGAGAGAGACAGGTCAGTGAGAGAGAGAGAGAGAGAGCGAAAGGTTAGTGAGATATAGAGAGACAGGTGAGAGAGAGAAAGAGAGAGTGACAGGTCAGTGAGTGAGAGTGAAACAGATCAGTGGGAGAGAGAGACAGGTTAGTGAGATATCGAGAGACAGGTCAGTGAGCGTGAGAGTGAAACAGGTTAGTGAGAGAGAGACAGATTAGTGAGAGAGAGCGACAGGTCACTGAGAGAAAGACAGGTCAGTGAGAGAGACAGATCAGTGAGATAGCATCAGGTCAGTGAAAGAGAGAGAGCGACAGGTCAGTGAAAGAGAGAGAGCGACAGGTCAGTGAGACAGAGACAGGTCAGTGAGACAGAGACATGTCAGTGACAGAGAGAGACAGGTCAGTGACAGAGAGAGGTCAGTGACAGAGAGAGACAGATCAGTGACAGAGAGAGACAGGTCAGTGACAGAGAGAGACAGGTCAGTGACAGAGAGAGACAGATCAGTGACCGAGAGAGACAGGTCAGTGACAGAGAGAGACAGGTCAGTGACAGAGAGAGACAGGTCAGTGACAAAGAGAGACAGGTCAGTGACAGAGAGAGACAGGTCAGTGACAGAGAGAGACAGGTCAGTGACAGAGAGAGACAGGTCAGTGACAGAGATAGACAGGTCAGTGAGAGAGACAGGTCAGTGAGAGAGACAGACAGGTCAGTGAGACAGAGACAGGTCAGTGAGACAGAGAGAGACAGGTCAGTGACAAAGAGAGACAGGTCAGTGAGAGAGACAGGTCAGTGAGAGAGACAGGTCAGTGACAAAGAGAGACAGGTCAGTGACAGAGAGAGAGACAGGTCAGTGACAGAGAGAGACAGGTGAGTGACAGAGATAGACAGGTCAGTGACAGAGACAGGTCAGTGACAGAGACAGACAGGTCAGTGAGACAGAGACAGGTCAGTGACAGAGAGAGACAGGTCAGTGAGAGAGACAGGTCAGTGAGAGAGACAGGTCAGTGAGAGAGACAGGTCAGTGAGAGAGACAGGTCAGTGAGAGAGACAGGTCAGTGAGAGAGACAGGTCAGTGAGAGGGAGCGACAGGTCAGTGAGAGAGAGAGCGACAGGTCAGTGAGAGAGAGAGAGCGACTGGTCAGTGAGACAGAGAGAGACAGGTCAGTGAGAGAGAGAGAGCGAAAGGTTAGTGAGATGTAGAGAGACAGGTGAGAGAGAGAAAGAGAGAGTGACAGGTCAGTGAGAGTGAGAGTGAAACAGATGAGTGAGAGAGAGAGACAGGTTAGTGAGATATAGAGAGACAGGTCATTGAGAGAGAGAGATAGGTCAGTGAGCATGAGAGTGAAACAGGTTAGTGAGAGAGAGACAGATTAGTGAGAGAGAGCGACAGGTCACTGAGAGAAAGACAGGTCAGTGAGAGAGACAGGTCAGTGAGAGAGATAGCATCAGGTCAGTGAGAGAGCGACAGGTCAGTGAAAGAGAGAGACCTAAAGGTCAGTGAAAGAGAGAGAGAGACAGGTCAGTGAAAGGGAGAGACGGGTCAGTGAGAGAGAGAGCAACAGGTCAGTTAGACAGAGACAGGTCAGTGAGACAGAGACAGGTCAGTGACAGAGAGAGACAGGTCAGTGACAGAGAGAGACAGGTCAGTGACAGAGAGAGACAGGTCAGTGACAGAGAGAGACAGGTCAGTGAGAGAGAGAGCAACAGGTCAGTGAGAGAGAGAGCAACAGGTCAGTGACAGAGAGAGCAACAGGTCAGTGACAGAGAGAGACAGGTGTGACAGAGAGAGACAGGTCAGTGACAGAGAGAGACAGGTCAGTGACAGAGAGAGACAGGTCAGTGACAGAGAGAGACAGGTCAGTGACAGAGAGAGACAGGTCAGTGACAGAGAGAGACAGGTCAGTGACAGAGAGAGAGACAGGTCAGTGACAGAGAGAGAGACAGGTCAGTGACAGAGACAGGTCAGTGAGAGAAACAGGTCAGTGAGAGGGAGCGACAGGTCAGTGAGACAGAGACAGGTAAGTGAGACAGAGACAGGTCAGTGAGAGAAACAGGTCAGTGAGAGAGAGAGCGACAGGTCAGTGAGAGAGCGACAGGTCAGTGAAAGGGAGAGACAGGTCAGTGAGAGAGAGCAACAGGTCAGTGAGAGAGAGCAACAGGTCAGTGAGACAGAGAAAGGTCAGTGAGAGAGAGAGAGACAGGTCAGTGAGAGAGACAGGTCAATGAGTGAGAGACAGGTCAGTGAGAGAGATAGCATCAGGTCAGTGAGAGAGATAGCATCAGGTCAGTGAGAGAGCGACAGGTCAGTGAAAGAGAGAGAGAGAGAGAGAGAGAGACAGGTCAGTGACAGGGAGAGACAGGTCAGTGAGAGAGAGAGCAACAGGTCAGTGAGAGAGAGAGCAACAGGTCAGTGAGAGAGAGCACAACAGGTCAGTGAGACAGAAAGGTCAGTGAGAGAGAGAGACAGGTCAGTGAGAGAGAGAGACCGGTCAGTGAGAGAGAGAGACCGGTCAGTGAGAGAGAGAGACAGGTCAGTGAGAGAGAGACAGGTCAGTGAGAGAGAGACAGGTCAGTGAGAGAGAGAGACAGGTCAGTGAGAGAGACAGGTCAGTTAGAGGGACAGGTCAGTGAGAGAGACAGGTCAGTAAGAGGGAGCGACAGGTCAGTGAGAGAAAGAGCGACAGGTCAGTGAGAGAGAGAGCGACAGGTCAGTGAGAGAGCACGACAGGTCAGTGAAAGAGAGCGACAGGTCAGTGAGAGAGTGCGACAGGTCAGTGAGAGAGTGCGACAGGTCAGTGAGAGAGTGCGACAGGTCAGTGAGAGAGTGCGACAGGTCAGTGAGAGAGTGCGACAGGTCAGTGAGAGAGTGCGACAGGTCAGTGAGAGAGTGCGACAGGTCAGTGAGAGAGTGTGACAGGTCAGTGAGAGAGGGCAACAGGTCAGTGAGAGAGGGCGACAGGTCAGTGAGATAGAGCATCATGTCAGTGAGAGAGAGAGAGACAGGTCAGTAAGAGTGAGAGGATGAAACAGATCAGCGAGAGTGACAGGTTAGTGAGATATAGAGAGACAGTTCATAGAGAGAGAGACAGGTCAGTGAGAGTGAAACAGGTCAGTGAGAGAGAGCGACAGGTCAGTGAGAGAGAGCGACAGGTCAGTGAGAGAGAGCAACAGGTCAGAGAGAGACAGGTCAGTGAGAGAAAGACAGGTCAGTGAGAGAGACAGGTCAGTGAGAGAGAGAGAGCGACAGGTCAGTGAGAGAGAGACAGATCAGGGAGAGAGAGCAACAGGTTAGTTAGATATAGAGAGACAGGTCCTTGAGAGAGAGATAGAGAGAGACAGGTCAGTGAGAGAGAAAGCGACAGGTCAGTGAGAGAGAGAAAGCAACAGGTCAGTCAGAGAGAGTGACAGGTCAGTGAGAGAGTGAGACAGATCAGTGAGAGAGAGGCAGGTCAGTGAGAGAGAGGCCGGTCAGTGAGAGAGAGGCCAGTCAGTGAGAGAGAGACAGGTCAGTGAGAGACAGGACAGAGAGAGAGAGAGGTCAGTGAGAGAGAGAGCGACAGGTCAGTGAGAGTGAGAGAGAGCGAGAGGTCAGTGAGAGACAGGTCAGTAAAAGAGAGAGCGACAGGTCCTTGAGAGAGAGTGACAGGTCCTTGAGAGAGAGCAACAGGTCCTTGAGAGAGAGCGACAGGTCCTTGAGAGAGAGCAACAGGTCAGTGAGAGAGCAACAGGTCAGTGAGAGAGCAACAGGTCAGTGAGAGAGCAACAGGTCAGTGAGACACAGGTCAGTGAGAGAGAGACAGGTCAGTGAGAGACAGGTCAGTGAGAGATGGACAGGTTAGTGAGATATAGAGAAACAGGTCCTCCTTGAGAGAGAGTGCGAGAGAGAGAGAGTTAGAGATCAGTGAGAGAGCGACAGGTCAGTGAGAGACAGGTCAGTGAGAGAGAGACAGGTCAGGTGGAGAGAGAGACAGGTCAGTGAGAGAGAGACAGGTCAGTGAGTGGGAGCGACAGGTCAGTGAGAGAGAGCGACAGGTCAGTGAAAGAGAGAGTGATAGGTCAGTGCGAGAGAGCCACAGGTCAGTGAGAGAGAGTGAAACAGGACAGTGAAAGAGAGAGCGATAGGTCAGTGCGAGAGAGCCATAGGTCAGTGAGAGACAGGTCAGTGAGAGAGAGAGAGAGAGAGACAGGTCAGTGAGAGACAGATCAGAGAGAGAGAGAGAGAGAGCGCGACTTGTCACTAAGAGAGAGACAGGTCAGTGAGAGAGAGACAGATCAGTGAGAAATGGACAGCTTAGTGAGATATAGAGAGACAGGTCCTCCTTGAGAGAGAGAGAGCGACAGGTCACTGAGAGAGATAGGTCAGTGAGAGAGCGAGAGGTCAGTGAGAGAGAGCGGCAGGTCAGTGAAAGAGAGAGCGATAGGTCAGTGCGAGAGAGCCACAGGTCAGTGAGAGAGAGTGAAACAGGTCAGTGAAAGAGAGAGCGATAGGTCAGTGCGAGAGAGCGATAGGTCAGTGCGAGAGAGCCACAGGTCAGTGAGAGAGAGAAAGGTCAGTGAGAGAGCGACAGGTCAGTGAGAGAGAGACAGGTCAGTGAGAGAGAGACAGATCAGTGAGAAATGGACAGCTTAGTGAGATATAGAGAGACAGGTCCTCCTTGAGAGAGAGAGAGAGAGAGCGACAGGTCACTGAGAGAGATAGGTCAGTGAGAGAGCGAGAGGTCAGTGAGAGACAGGTCAGTGAGAGAGAGCGGCAGCTCAGTGAAAGAGAGAGCGATAGGTCAGTGCGAGAGAGCCACAGGTCAGTGAGAGAGAGTGAAACAGGTCAGTGAAAGAGAGAGCGATAGGTCAGTGCGAGAGAGCCACAGGTCAGTGAGAGAGAGAAAGGTCAGTGAGAGAGTGACAGGTCAGTGAGAGAGAGACAGGTCAGTGAGAGAGAGACAGATCAGTGAGAAATGGACAGCTTAGTGAGATATAGAGAGACAGGTCCTCCTTGAGAGAGAGAGAGAGAGAGAGAGAGCGACAGGTCACTGAGAGAGATAGGTCAGTGAGAGAGCGAGAGGTCAGTGAGAGACAGGTCAGTGAGAGAGCGGCAGGTCAGTGAAAGAGAGAGCGATAGGTCAGTGCGAGAGAGAAAGGTCAGTGAGGGAGACAGGTCAGATAGAAAGAGAGCGAGAGGTCAGTGAGAGACAGGTCAGTGAGAGAGAGCGACAGGTCAGTGAGAGAGTGACAGGTCAGTGAGAGAGCGACAGGTCAGTGAGAGAGAGACAGGTCAGTGAGAGAGAGACAGGTCAGGTGGAGAGAGAGACAGGTCAGTGAGAGAGCGAAAGGTCAGTGCGAGAGAGCCACAGGTCAGTGAGAGAGAGAAAGGTCAGAGAGAGAGAAAGGTCAGTGAGGGAGACAGGTCAGATAGGAAGAGAGCGAGAGGTCAGTGAGAGAGAGCGACAGGTCAGTGAGAGAGCGACAGGTCAGTGAGAGAGAGACAGGTCAGTAAGAGAGAGACAGGTCAGTGAGTGGGAGCGACAGGTCAGTGAGTGGGAGCGACAGGTCAGTGAGAGAGCGACAGGTCAGTGAGAGAGAGCGACAGGTCAGTGAGAGAGAGCGACAGGTCAGTGTGATAGAGCGACAGGTCAGTGAGAGAGAGACAGGTCAGTGAGTGGGAGCGACAGGTCAGTGAGTGGGAGCAACAGGTCAGTGAGAGAGCGACAGGTCAGTGAGAGAGAGACAGGTCAGTGAGTGGGAGCGACAGGTCAGTGAGAGAGCGACAGGTCAGTGAGAGAGAGCGACAGGTCAGTGAGAGAGCGACAGGTCAGTGAGAGAGAGACAGGTCAGTGAGTGGGAGCGACAGGTCAGTGAGTGGGAGCGACAGGTCAGTGAGAGAGCGACAGGTCAGTGAGAGAGAGAAAGCAACAGGTCAGTCAGAGAGAGTGACAGGTCAGTGAGAGAGTGAGACAGATCAGTGAGAGAGAGGCAGGTCAGTGAGAGAGAGGCCGGTCAGTGAGAGAGAGGCCGGTCAGTGAGAGAGAGGCCAGTCAGTGAGAGAGAGACAGGTCAGTGAGAGACAGGACAGAGAGAGAGAGAGGTCAGTGAGAGAGAGAGCGACAGGTCAGTGAGAGTGAGAGAGAGCGAGAGGTCAGTGAGAGACAGGTCAGTAAAAGAGAGAGCGACAGGTCCTTGAGAGAGAGTGACAGGTCCTTGAGAGAGAGCAACAGGTCCTTGAGAGAGAGCGACAGGTCCTTGAGAGAGAGCAACAGGTCAGTGAGAGAGCAACAGGTCAGTGAGAGAGCAACAGGTCAGTGAGAGAGCAACAGGTCAGTGAGACACAGGTCAGTGAGAGAGAGACAGGTCAGTGAGAGACAGGTCAGTGAGAGATGGACAGGTTAGTGAGATATAGAGAAACAGGTCCTCCTTGAGAGAGAGTGCGAGAGAGAGAGAGTTAGAGATCAGTGAGAGAGCGACAGGTCAGTGAGAGACAGGTCAGTGAGAGAGAGACAGGTCAGGTGGAGAGAGAGACAGGTCAGTGAGAGAGAGACAGGTCAGTGAGTGGGAGCGACAGGTCAGTGAGAGAGAGCGACAGGTCAGTGAAAGAGAGAGTGATAGGTCAGTGCGAGAGAGCCACAGGTCAGTGAGAGAGAGTGAAACAGGACAGTGAAAGAGAGAGCGATAGGTCAGTGCGAGAGAGCCATAGGTCAGTGAGAGACAGGTCAGTGAGAGAGAGAGAGAGAGACAGGTCAGTGAGAGACAGATCAGAGAGAGAGAGAGAGAGAGCGCGACTTGTCACTAAGAGAGAGACAGGTCAGTGAGAGAGAGACAGATCAGTGAGAAATGGACAGCTTAGTGAGATATAGAGAGACAGGTCCTCCTTGAGAGAGAGAGAGCGACAGGTCACTGAGAGAGATAGGTCAGTGAGAGAGCGAGAGGTCAGTGAGAGAGAGCGGCAGGTCAGTGAAAGAGAGAGCGATAGGTCAGTGCGAGAGAGCCACAGGTCAGTGAGAGAGAGTGAAACAGGTCAGTGAAAGAGAGAGCGATAGGTCAGTGCGAGAGAGCGATAGGTCAGTGCGAGAGAGCCACAGGTCAGTGAGAGAGAGAAAGGTCAGTGAGAGAGCGACAGGTCAGTGAGAGAGAGACAGGTCAGTGAGAGAGAGACAGATCAGTGAGAAATGGACAGCTTAGTGAGATATAGAGAGACAGGTCCTCCTTGAGAGAGAGAGAGAGAGAGCGACAGGTCACTGAGAGAGATAGGTCAGTGAGAGAGCGAGAGGTCAGTGAGAGACAGGTCAGTGAGAGAGAGCGGCAGCTCAGTGAAAGAGAGAGCGATAGGTCAGTGCGAGAGAGCCACAGGTCAGTGAGAGAGAGTGAAACAGGTCAGTGAAAGAGAGAGCGATAGGTCAGTGCGAGAGAGCCACAGGTCAGTGAGAGAGAGAAAGGTCAGTGAGAGAGTGACAGGTCAGTGAGAGAGAGACAGGTCAGTGAGAGAGAGACAGATCAGTGAGAAATGGACAGCTTAGTGAGATATAGAGAGACAGGTCCTCCTTGAGAGAGAGAGAGAGAGAGAGCGACAGGTCACTGAGAGAGATAGGTCAGTGAGAGAGCGAGAGGTCAGTGAGAGACAGGTCAGTGAGAGAGAGCGGCAGGTCAGTGAAAGAGAGAGCGATAGGTCAGTGCGAGAGAGCCACAGGTCAGTGAGAGAGAGAAAGGTCAGTGAGGGAGACAGGTCAGATAGAAAGAGAGCGAGAGGTCAGTGAGAGACAGGTCAGTGAGAGAGAGCGACAGGTCAGTGAGAGAGTGACAGGTCAGTGAGAGAGCGACAGGTCAGTGAGAGAGAGACAGGTCAGTGAGAGAGAGACAGGTCAGGTGGAGAGAGAGACAGGTCAGTGAGAGAGCGAAAGGTCAGTGCGAGAGAGCCACAGGTCAGTGAGAGAGAGAAAGGTCAGAGAGAGAGAAAGGTCAGTGAGGGAGACAGGTCAGATAGGAAGAGAGCGAGAGGTCAGTGAGAGAGAGCGACAGGTCAGTGAGAGAGCGACAGGTCAGTGAGAGAGAGACAGGTCAGTAAGAGAGAGACAGGTCAGTGAGTGGGAGCGACAGGTCAGTGAGTGGGAGCGACAGGTCAGTGAGAGAGCGACAGGTCAGTGAGAGAGAGCGACAGGTCAGTGAGAGAGAGCGACAGGTCAGTGTGATAGAGCGACAGGTCAGTGAGAGAGAGACAGGTCAGTGAGTGGGAGCGACAGGTCAGTGAGTGGGAGCAACAGGTCAGTGAGAGAGCGACAGGTCAGTGAGAGAGAGACAGGTCAGTGAGTGGGAGCGACAGGTCAGTGAGAGAGCGACAGGTCAGTGAGAGAGAGCGACAGGTCAGTGAGAGAGCGACAGGTCAGTGAGAGAGAGACAGGTCAGTGAGTGGGAGCGACAGGTCAGTGAGTGGGAGCGACAGGTCAGTGAGAGAGCGACAGGTCAGTGAGAGAGAGCGACAGGTCATTGAGAGAGAGCGACCGGTCAGTGAGAGAGAGCGACAGGTCAGTGAGAGAGAGCGACAGGTCAGTGTGATAGAGCGACAGGTCAGTGGGTGAGCGCGACATGTCAGTGAGGGAGCACGACAGGTCAGTGAGAGAGAGACAGGTCAGTGAGAGAGAAAAAGGTCAGTGAGAGAGTGGCAGGTCAGTGAGAGTGACAGGTCAGTGTGAGAGAGAGCATCGGGTAAGTGAGAGAGAGCGACAGGTCAGTGAGAGAGACAGGTCAGTCAGGGGGAGCAACAGGTCAGTGAGAGAGCAACAGGTCAGTGAGAAAGCGACAGGTCAGTGAGAGAGAGAGCGACAGGTCAGTGAGAGAGAGAGCGACAGGTCAGTGAGAGAGAGACAGGTCAGTGAGAGAGAGGGCGACAGATCAGTGAGAGAGAGAGAGACTGGTCAGTGAGAGAGAGTGAAACAGGTCAGTGAGAGAGAGACAGGTCAGTGAGAGAGTGAGAGACAGGTCAGTGAGAGAGAGAGACAGGTCAGCGAGAGAGAGAGAGAGAGAGAGAGAGAGAGAGAGAGAGAGGTCAGTGAAAGAGAGAGGGACAGGTCAGTGAGAGAGAGAGCGACAGGTCAATGAGAGAGCAACAAGTCAGTGAGAGAGCACGACAGGTCAGTGAGAGAGCGACAGGTCAGTGAGAGAGAGACAGGTCAGTGAGTGGGAGCGACAGGTCAGTGAGAGAGAGCGACAGGTCAGTGAGAGAGAGTGACAGGTCAGTGAGAGAAAGCGACAGGTCAGTGAGAGAAAGCGACAGGTCAGTGAGAGAGAGCGACAGGTCAGTGTGATAGAGCGACAGGTCAGTGGGTGAGCGCGACATGTCAGTGAGGGAGCACGACAGGTCAGTGAGAGACAGGTCAGTGAGAGAGAAAAATGTCAGTGAGAGAGTGGCAGGTCAGTGAGAGTGACAGGTCAGTGTGAGAGAGAGCATCAGGTAAGTGAGAGAGAGCGACAGGTCAGTGAGAGAGACAGGTCAGTCAGGGGGAGCGACAGGTCAGTGAGAGAGCGACAGGTCAGTGAGAGAGCGACAGGTCAGTGAGAGAGAGAGTGACAGGTCAGTGAGAGAGAGACAGGTCAGTGAGAGAAAGGGCGACAGATCAGTGAGAGAGAGAGAGACTGGTCAGTGAGAGAGAGGGCGACAGATCAGTGAGAGAGAGAGAGACTGGTTAGTGAGAGAGAGGGCGACAGATCAGTGAGAGAGAGGGCGACAGATCAGTGAGAGAGAGACTGGTCAGTGAGAGAGAGTGAAACAGGTCAGTGAGAGAGAGACAGGTCAGTGAGAGAGAGAGCGAGAGGTCAGTGAGAGAGAGAGACAGGCCAGTGAGAGAGACATGTCAGTGAGAGGGAGGATGATAGAGAGGTAAAATTACGGAATGGGATAGTTAGAGGGGGAGGGTTAAGGAGACCCCATGGAGGAGCCGGTGGGAGGGGGGGGAGAGGAGTGGGGCAGCCAGTGGGAGGGGGGCAGCCGGAGAGGGGGGGCAGCCAGTGGGGTGGGGGAGACTAGGGGGGCAGCTGGTGGCAGGGGGGGATGAGGGGAGCCGGTGGGGGGGAGGATGAGGGGAGCCGGTGGGGGGGAGGGGGAAGGGGCAGCTGGTGTGTGGTGGGGGAGAGGAAGGGGGCAGCTGGTGTGTGGTGGGGGAGAGGAAGGGGGCAGCTGGTGTGGGGTGGGGGAGAGAAGGGGGCAGCTGGTGTGGGGTGGGGGAGAGAAGGGGGCAGCTGGTGTGGGGTGGGGGAGAGGGGGGGGCAGCCGGTATGGGGGAGAGTGGGGCAGCCGGTATGGGGAGGAGGGGAGCAGCCGGTGGGAGGGGGGGCAGCTGGTGTGGAGGGGGGAAGCTCCTTACCTTGCAGCTCTTGCCTGGCTGATTTTACAAAGCTCAGCAAACCGAAATACAGGATGAGCCTCACACACTCTCTGCTCTCCATGCTGCTCTCAGCGTCCAATGTTACCCAGCTGCAGGAATCCCGGGACACGCAGGGAGACTGGGGAATGTGGGGGGAGTAACAAGAGAGTATTACACACACAAAGAGGTGTCAGGCTCCCCGAGGCATCTCCCAGCATCTCTCACACCGCAGCACCCTCTGCTCAGGGATTCACTGACACAGACTGCTAGCTGGCTGGGATACTCCCACCCTCACCCTGCCCTCCCCTCCTCACCCTGCCACCCTCACCCTGCCCTCCCTCCTCACCCTGCCACCCTCACCCTGCCCTCACCCTCCTCACCCTGCCACCCTCACCCTGCCCTCCTCACCCTGCCACCCTCACCCTGCCCTCCTCACCCTGCCACCCTCACCCTGCCCTCCCCTCCTCACCCTGCCACCCTCACCCTCCTCTCCCCTCCTCACCCTGCCTTCACTTCCTCACCCTGCCCTGCCACCCTCACCCTGCCCTGCCACCCTCACCCTGCCCTCCACACAATGCCCTGTCACCCTCACCCTGCCCTCTCATCCTGTCCTGCCACCCTCACCCTGCGCTGCCACCCTCACCCTGCCCTCTCCTCCTGCCCTGCCACTCTCACATTGCCCTCTCATCCTGTCCTGCCACCCTCACCCTGCCCTGCCACCCTCACCCTGCCCTCTCATCCTGCCCTGCCACCCTCACCCTGCCCTCATCCTGTCCTGCCACCCTCATCCTGTCCTGCCACCCTCACCCTGCCCTGCCACCCTCACCCTGCCCTCCACACAATGCCCTGTCACCCTCACCCTGCCCTCTCATCCTGCCCTGCCACCCTCACCCTGCCCTCTCATCCTGTCACGCCACCCTCACCTGCCCTGCCACCCTCACCTCCTCACTCTGCCCTGCCACTCTCACCCTGCCCTCCCCTCACAATGCCCTGACACCCTCACCCTGCCCTCCCCTCCTCACCATGCCCTGCCCTCCTCACAACGCCCTGACAACCTCACCTTCCACTCCTCGCCCTGCCACCCTCACTCAGCCCTCCTCATAATGCCATGACACCCTCAACCTGCCCTCCTCACCCTGCCCTCCTCTCCCTGCCCTGCCACCCTCACCCTGTCCCACTCACCCTACCCTCCTCACCCTGCCCCCCTCACCCTGCCACCCTCACCTTGCCTTCCTCATCCTGCCACCCCCTCCTCACCCTGACCTGCCACCCTCACTCTGCCCACCCCTCCTCACCCTGCCATCCTCACCCTGCCCCGCCACCCTCATCCTGCCCTCCCCACAATGCCCTGCCACTCTCACCCTGCCCTCCCCTCCTCGCCCTCAACCTGCCCTGTTCTCTCCTCCT